>NW_027288623.1:0-127500 GCF_037038585.1 Patagioenas fasciata
CATGGCAGAAACAAGGTGTGTGAACAGATGAGCTGCTGCTATTTTCTCCGTTCGGCATGCTTCGTTGTAGCTCTCTTGCCGGTCGCCGGCTTAGCGGCTTGCTTTGCGCGACTAGCTCTGGGGAGAGAAGGAGATAGCGCCGGAAACCTCGCCTTTTGCCTTCTTCGGCGCTGGAACCTGGTTGCTGCGCCTTCTCTTTGTCCATGTGCACACACACGATTCCTCAGCGAAAACCATGCAGAAACCTTTCCACGAGCACCCAGGGATGTGCACCCAGCACCACGTGCACGCACACGCAGCTAGAGAAAAGCACCTACCTTTTCACACACTGATGCCTAAGCAAACGCGTGGCCACACACACGCACACATCCGCAAGCGCGCCTACTCCCATCTATTGAGAGAAAGACGGACGAGCTCTTTGGTTGCTCTTCACAGGCTTGTCCCTGATCTATAGCTGAGGGCAAACACTTGTGTGCTTGTGGGAGAGCCTGTGTCTTTCCTGGAAGCGTTTGGGAGTTTTGCTCAGACGCGTGTTTCCTCAAGTTCAAGAATCAAGATCTAGGATACCTGCAGACAGGTGCCTGTTTGTGTGGAGACAGTCTGTTTGAAACTGTGTTCCTCAGCGCCCGCTCTTTCTCCCCGTCGCTCCACACGCCTGGGAGTCCCTTTCTTTCTCTCCACAAGCACGTGTGTTGACTTCGTCGCACATGTGCATCTGCACAAGCGTTGAGCTCAGCAGAGCGTGTCTCTTGACACTTGATGTGCGTTGGCTGTGTCTGCCTGCTCCAGTGAAGAGAGAAACGGGAAATCATCTTGGTAGAGGCAACAAAGCAAAAGCGAGGCAGGATTGACATCTGCTCAACAGAGACGGATTCCCTGCGCTGACACAGTTCACAGTTACACGAGAAGCAATCTGAGCGGTCCGTCGACCGGAGACGTGTTTCCCAAGAGGTCGTTTAGCGAGTGAACAGCAGTGTGCGCGACTTTCAGGAGTGTGCCTGGAAAGTGCCAGAATCACCAGGAGCATCTGTGCAAAAGCTGCTGCCTCTGTGACCGCATTGAGGCACGTTCGCGTGTCTGCGAGTATATAGACGGCTCTTTCGCGTTCACTCCGAGGGAAACGGTCCGCTATTGCTTCTGTGCGCACAGACGCGATTCCCTTGTCTCTTGCGAACACAGGGAACTCTGTGCATCCAAATCTACAGGCTAAGGACGCGTCTGCATATGTTTTGGTGAACAATCGAGTGTGCGTGTTCTGACAGCTGCCTCTATGCAGACGTCTCCACAGAGCCACTTCTGAATGCCCCGCAGCCCAGGACTGAATGGATACACTAACAAGTGCACCGGTGTGAGCAACCACATATGCAGAAGGACGTCTTTCATCTCACAGAAGCGCGAACGTCTTGGCGTTCAAGCACATGGCAGAAACAAGGTGTGAACAGATGAGCTGCTGCTATTTTCTCCGTTCGGCATGCTTCGTTGTAGCTCTCTTGCCGGTCGCCGGCTTAGCGGCTTGCTTTGCGCGACTAGCTCTGGGGAGAGAAGGAGATAGCGCCGGAAACCTCGCCTTTTGCCTTCTTCGGCGCTGGAACCTGGTTGCTGCGCCTTCTCTTTGTCCATGTGCACACACACGATTCCTCAGCGAAAACCATGCAGAAACCTTTCCACGAGCACCCAGGGATGTGCACCCAGCACCACGTGCACGCACACGCAGCTAGAGAAAAGCACCTACCTTTTCACACACTGATGCCTAAGCAAACGCGTGGCCACACACACGCACACATCCGCAAGCGCGCCTACTCCCATCTATTGAGGGAAAGACGGACGAGCTCTTTGGTTGCTCTTCACAGGCTTGTCCCTGATCTATAGCTGAGGGCAAACACTTGTGTGCTTGTGGGAGAGCCTGTGTCTTTCCTGGAAGCGTTTGGGAGTTTTGCTCAGACGCGTGTTTCCTCAAGTTCAAGAATCAAGATCTAGGATACCTGCAGACAGGTGCCTGTTTGTGTGGAGACAGTCTGTTTGAAACTGTGTTCCTCAGCGCCCGCTCTTTCTCCCCGTCGCTCCACACGCCTGGGAGTCCCTTTCTTTCTCTCCACAAGCACGTGTGTTGACTTCGTCGCACATGTGCATCTGCACAAGCGTTGAGCTCAGCAGAGCGTGTCTCTTGACACTTGATGTGCGTTGGCTGTGTCTGCCTGCTCCAGTGAAGAGAGAAACGGGAAATCATCTTGGTAGAGGCAACAAAGCAAAAGCGAGGCAGGATTGACATCTGCTCAACAGAGACGGATTCCCTGCGCTGACACAGTTCACAGTTACACGAGAAGCAATCTGAGCGGTCCGTCGACCGGAGACGTGTTTCCCAAGAGGTCGTTTAGCGAGTGAACAGCAGTGTGCGCGACTTTCAGGAGTGTGCCTGGAAAGTGCCAGAATCACCAGGAGCATCTGTGCAAAAGCTGCTGCCTCTGTGACCGCATTGAGGCACGTTCGCGTGTCTGCGAGTATATAGACGGCTCTTTCGCGTTCACTCCGAGGGAAACGGTCCGCTATTGCTTCTGTGCGCACAGACGCGATTCCCTTGTCTCTTGCGAACACAGGGAACTCTGTGCATCCAAATCTACAGGCTAAGGACGCGTCTGCATATGTTTTGGTGAACAATCGAGTGTGCGTGTTCTGACAGCTGCCTCTATGCAGACGTCTCCACAGAGCCACTTCTGAATGCCCCGCAGCCCAGGACTGAATGGATACACTAACAAGTGCACCGGTGTGAGCAACCACATATGCAGAAGGACGTCTTTCATCTCACAGAAGCGCGAACGTCTTGGCGTTCAAGCACATGGCAGAAACAAGGTGTGAACAGATGAGCTGCTGCTATTTTCTCCGTTCGGCATGCTTCGTTGTAGCTCTCTTGCCGGTCGCCGGCTTAGCGGCTTGCTTTGCGCGACTAGCTCTGGGGAGAGAAGGAGATAGCGCCGGAAACCTCGCCTTTTGCCTTCTTCGGCGCTGGAACCTGGTTGCTGCGCCTTCTCTTTGTCCATGTGCACACACACGATTCCTCAGCGAAAACCATGCAGAAACCTTTCCACGAGCACCCAGGGATGTGCACCCAGCACCACGTGCACGCACACGCAGCTAGAGAAAAGCACCTACCTTTTCACACACTGATGCCTAAGCAAACGCGTGGCCACACACACGCACACATCCGCAAGCGCGCCTACTCCCATCTATTGAGGGAAAGACGGACGAGCTCTTTGGTTGCTCTTCACAGGCTTGTCCCTGATCTATAGCTGAGGGCAAACACTTGTGTGCTTGTGGGAGAGCCTGTGTCTTTCCTGGAAGCGTTTGGGAGTTTTGCTCAGACGCGTGTTTCCTCAAGTTCAAGAATCAAGATCTAGGATACCTGCAGACAGGTGCCTGTTTGTGTGGAGACAGTCTGTTTGAAACTGTGTTCCTCAGCGCCCGCTCTTTCTCCCCGTCGCTCCACACGCCTGGGAGTCCCTTTCTTTCTCTCCACAAGCACGTGTGTTGACTTCGTCGCACATGTGCATCTGCACAAGCGTTGAGCTCAGCAGAGCGTGTCTCTTGACACTTGATGTGCGTTGGCTGTGTCTGCCTGCTCCAGTGAAGAGAGAAACGGGAAATCATCTTGGTAGAGGCAACAAAGCAAAAGCGAGGCAGGATTGACATCTGCTCAACAGAGACGGATTCCCTGCGCTGACACAGTTCACAGTTACACGAGAAGCAATCTGAGCGGTCCGTCGACCGGAGACGTGTTTCCCAAGAGGTCGTTTAGCGAGTGAACAGCAGTGTGCGCGACTTTCAGGAGTGTGCCTGGAAAGTGCCAGAATCACCAGGAGCATCTGTGCAAAAGCTGCTGCCTCTGTGACCGCATTGAGGCACGTTCGCGTGTCTGCGAGTATATAGACGGCTCTTTCGCGTTCACTCCGAGGGAAACGGTCCGCTATTGCTTCTGTGCGCACAGACGCGATTCCCTTGTCTCTTGCGAACACAGGGAACTCTGTGCATCCAAATCTACAGGCTAAGGACGCGTCTGCATATGTTTTGGTGAACAATCGAGTGTGCGTGTTCTGACAGCTGCCTCTATGCAGACGTCTCCACAGAGCCACTTCTGAATGCCCCGCAGCCCAGGACTGAATGGATACACTAACAAGTGCACCGGTGTGAGCAACCACATATGCAGAAGGACGTCTTTCATCTCACAGAAGCGCGAACGTCTTGGCGTTCAAGCACATGGCAGAAACAAGGTGTGAACAGATGAGCTGCTGCTATTTTCTCCGTTCGGCATGCTTCGTTGTAGCTCTCTTGCCGGTCGCCGGCTTAGCGGCTTGCTTTGCGCGACTAGCTCTGGGGAGAGAAGGAGATAGCGCCGGAAACCTCGCCTTTTGCCTTCTTCGGCGCTGGAACCTGGTTGCTGCGCCTTCTCTTTGTCCATGTGCACACACACGATTCCTCAGCGAAAACCATGCAGAAACCTTTCCACGAGCACCCAGGGATGTGCACCCAGCACCACGTGCACGCACACGCAGCTAGAGAAAAGCACCTACCTTTTCACACACTGATGCCTAAGCAAACGCGTGGCCACACACACGCACACATCCGCAAGCGCGCCTACTCCCATCTATTGAGGGAAAGACGGACGAGCTCTTTGGTTGCTCTTCACAGGCTTGTCCCTGATCTATAGCTGAGGGCAAACACTTGTGTGCTTGTGGGAGAGCCTGTGTCTTTCCTGGAAGCGTTTGGGAGTTTTGCTCAGACGCGTGTTTCCTCAAGTTCAAGAATCAAGATCTAGGATACCTGCAGACAGGTGCCTGTTTGTGTGGAGACAGTCTGTTTGAAACTGTGTTCCTCAGCGCCCGCTCTTTCTCCCCGTCGCTCCACACGCCTGGGAGTCCCTTTCTTTCTCTCCACAAGCACGTGTGTTGACTTCGTCGCACATGTGCATCTGCACAAGCGTTGAGCTCAGCAGAGCGTGTCTCTTGACACTTGATGTGCGTTGGCTGTGTCTGCCTGCTCCAGTGAAGAGAGAAACGGGAAATCATCTTGGTAGAGGCAACAAAGCAAAAGCGAGGCAGGATCGACATCTGCTCAACAGAGACGGATTCCCTGCGCTGACACAGTTCACAGTTACACGAGAAGCAATCTGAGCGGTCCGTCGACCGGAGACGTGTTTCCCAAGAGGTCGTTTAGCGAGTGAACAGCAGTGTGCGCGACTTTCAGGAGTGTGCCTGGAAAGTGCCAGAATCACCAGGAGCATCTGTGCAAAAGCTGCTGCCTCTGTGACCGCATTGAGGCACGTTCGCGTGTCTGCGAGTATATAGACGGCTCTTTCGCGTTCACTCCGAGGGAAACGGTCCGCTATTGCTTCTGTGCGCACAGACGCGATTCCCTTGTCTCTTGCGAACACAGGGAACTCTGTGCATCCAAATCTACAGGCTAAGGACGCGTCTGCATATGTTTTGGTGAACAATCGAGTGTGCGTGTTCTGACAGCTGCCTCTATGCAGACGTCTCCACAGAGCCACTTCTGAATGCCCCGCAGCCCAGGACTGAATGGATACACTAACAAGTGCACCGGTGTGAGCAACCACATATGCAGAAGGACGTCTTTCATCTCACAGAAGCGCGAACGTCTTGGCGTTCAAGCACATGGCAGAAACAAGGTGTGAACAGATGAGCTGCTGCTATTTTCTCCGTTCGGCATGCTTCGTTGTAGCTCTCTTGCCGGTCGCCGGCTTAGCGGCTTGCTTTGCGCGACTAGCTCTGGGGAGAGAAGGAGATAGCGCCGGAAACCTCGCCTTTTGCCTTCTTCGGCGCTGGAACCTGGTTGCTGCGCCTTCTCTTTGTCCATGTGCACACACACGATTCCTCAGCGAAAACCATGCAGAAACCTTTCCACGAGCACCCAGGGATGTGCACCCAGCACCACGTGCACGCACACGCAGCTAGAGAAAAGCACCTACCTTTTCACACACTGATGCCTAAGCAAACGCGTGGCCACACACACGCACACATCCGCAAGCGCGCCTACTCCCATCTATTGAGGGAAAGACGGACGAGCTCTTTGGTTGCTCTTCACAGGCTTGTCCCTGATCTATAGCTGAGGGCAAACACTTGTGTGCTTGTGGGAGAGCCTGTGTCTTTCCTGGAAGCGTTTGGGAGTTTTGCTCAGACGCGTGTTTCCTCAAGTTCAAGAATCAAGATCTAGGATACCTGCAGACAGGTGCCTGTTTGTGTGGAGACAGTCTGTTTGAAACTGTGTTCCTCAGCGCCCGCTCTTTCTCCCCGTCGCTCCACACGCCTGGGAGTCCCTTTCTTTCTCTCCACAAGCACGTGTGTTGACTTCGTCGCACATGTGCATCTGCACAAGCGTTGAGCTCAGCAGAGCGTGTCTCTTGACACTTGATGTGCGTTGGCTGTGTCTGCCTGCTCCAGTGAAGAGAGAAACGGGAAATCATCTTGGTAGAGGCAACAAAGCAAAAGCGAGGCAGGATCGACATCTGCTCAACAGAGACGGATTCCCTGCGCTGACACAGTTCACAGTTACACGAGAAGCAATCTGAGCGGTCCGTCGACCGGAGACGTGTTTCCCAAGAGGTCGTTTAGCGAGTGAACAGCAGTGTGCGCGACTTTCAGGAGTGTGCCTGGAAAGTGCCAGAATCACCAGGAGCATCTGTGCAAAAGCTGCTGCCTCTGTGACCGCATTGAGGCACGTTCGCGTGTCTGCGAGTATATAGACGGCTCTTTCGCGTTCACTCCGAGGGAAACGGTCCGCTATTGCTTCTGTGCGCACAGACGCGATTCCCTTGTCTCTTGCGAACACAGGGAACTCTGTGCATCCAAATCTACAGGCTAAGGACGCGTCTGCATATGTTTTGGTGAACAATCGAGTGTGCGTGTTCTGACAGCTGCCTCTATGCAGACGTCTCCACAGAGCCACTTCTGAATGCCCCGCAGCCCAGGACTGAATGGATACACTAACAAGTGCACCGGTGTGAGCAACCACATATGCAGAAGGACGTCTTTCATCTCACAGAAGCGCGAACGTCTTGGCGTTCAAGCACATGGCAGAAACAAGGTGTGAACAGATGAGCTGCTGCTATTTTCTCCGTTCGGCATGCTTCGTTGTAGCTCTCTTGCCGGTCGCCGGCTTAGCGGCTTGCTTTGCGCGACTAGCTCTGGGGAGAGAAGGAGATAGCGCCGGAAACCTCGCCTTTTGCCTTCTTCGGCGCTGGAACCTGGTTGCTGCGCCTTCTCTTTGTCCATGTGCACACACACGATTCCTCAGCGAAAACCATGCAGAAACCTTTCCACGAGCACCCAGGGATGTGCACCCAGCACCACGTGCACGCACACGCAGCTAGAGAAAAGCACCTACCTTTTCACACACTGATGCCTAAGCAAACGCGTGGCCACACACACGCACACATCCGCAAGCGCGCCTACTCCCATCTATTGAGAGAAAGACGGACGAGCTCTTTGGTTGCTCTTCACAGGCTTGTCCCTGATCTATAGCTGAGGGCAAACACTTGTGTGCTTGTGGGAGAGCCTGTGTCTTTCCTGGAAGCGTTTGGGAGTTTTGCTCAGACGCGTGTTTCCTCAAGTTCAAGAATCAAGATCTAGGATACCTGCAGACAGGTGCCTGTTTGTGTGGAGACAGTCTGTTTGAAACTGTGTTCCTCAGCGCCCGCTCTTTCTCCCCGTCGCTCCACACGCCTGGGAGTCCCTTTCTTTCTCTCCACAAGCACGTGTGTTGACTTCGTCGCACATGTGCATCTGCACAAGCGTTGAGCTCAGCAGAGCGTGTCTCTTGACACTTGATGTGCGTTGGCTGTGTCTGCCTGCTCCAGTGAAGAGAGAAACGGGAAATCATCTTGGTAGAGGCAACAAAGCAAAAGCGAGGCAGGATTGACATCTGCTCAACAGAGACGGATTCCCTGCGCTGACACAGTTCACAGTTACACGAGAAGCAATCTGAGCGGTCCGTCGACCGGAGACGTGTTTCCCAAGAGGTCGTTTAGCGAGTGAACAGCAGTGTGCGCGACTTTCAGGAGTGTGCCTGGAAAGTGCCAGAATCACCAGGAGCATCTGTGCAAAAGCTGCTGCCTCTGTGACCGCATTGAGGCACGTTCGCGTGTCTGCGAGTATATAGACGGCTCTTTCGCGTTCACTCCGAGGGAAACGGTCCGCTATTGCTTCTGTGCGCACAGACGCGATTCCCTTGTCTCTTGCGAACACAGGGAACTCTGTGCATCCAAATCTACAGGCTAAGGACGCGTCTGCATATGTTTTGGTGAACAATCGAGTGTGCGTGTTCTGACAGCTGCCTCTATGCAGACGTCTCCACAGAGCCACTTCTGAATGCCCCGCAGCCCAGGACTGAATGGATACACTAACAAGTGCACCGGTGTGAGCAACCACATATGCAGAAGGACGTCTTTCATCTCACAGAAGCGCGAACGTCTTGGCGTTCAAGCACATGGCAGAAACAAGGTGTGAACAGATGAGCTGCTGCTATTTTCTCCGTTCGGCATGCTTCGTTGTAGCTCTCTTGCCGGTCGCCGGCTTAGCGGCTTGCTTTGCGCGACTAGCTCTGGGGAGAGAAGGAGATAGCGCCGGAAACCTCGCCTTTTGCCTTCTTCGGCGCTGGAACCTGGTTGCTGCGCCTTCTCTTTGTCCATGTGCACACACACGATTCCTCAGCGAAAACCATGCAGAAACCTTTCCACGAGCACCCAGGGATGTGCACCCAGCACCACGTGCACGCACACGCAGCTAGAGAAAAGCACCTACCTTTTCACACACTGATGCCTAAGCAAACGCGTGGCCACACACACGCACACATCCGCAAGCGCGCCTACTCCCATCTATTGAGGGAAAGACGGACGAGCTCTTTGGTTGCTCTTCACAGGCTTGTCCCTGATCTATAGCTGAGGGCAAACACTTGTGTGCTTGTGGGAGAGCCTGTGTCTTTCCTGGAAGCGTTTGGGAGTTTTGCTCAGACGCGTGTTTCCTCAAGTTCAAGAATCAAGATCTAGGATACCTGCAGACAGGTGCCTGTTTGTGTGGAGACAGTCTGTTTGAAACTGTGTTCCTCAGCGCCCGCTCTTTCTCCCCGTCGCTCCACACGCCTGGGAGTCCCTTTCTTTCTCTCCACAAGCACGTGTGTTGACTTCGTCGCACATGTGCATCTGCACAAGCGTTGAGCTCAGCAGAGCGTGTCTCTTGACACTTGATGTGCGTTGGCTGTGTCTGCCTGCTCCAGTGAAGAGAGAAACGGGAAATCATCTTGGTAGAGGCAACAAAGCAAAAGCGAGGCAGGATTGACATCTGCTCAACAGAGACGGATTCCCTGCGCTGACACAGTTCACAGTTACACGAGAAGCAATCTGAGCGGTCCGTCGACCGGAGACGTGTTTCCCAAGAGGTCGTTTAGCGAGTGAACAGCAGTGTGCGCGACTTTCAGGAGTGTGCCTGGAAAGTGCCAGAATCACCAGGAGCATCTGTGCAAAAGCTGCTGCCTCTGTGACCGCATTGAGGCACGTTCGCGTGTCTGCGAGTATATAGACGGCTCTTTCGCGTTCACTCCGAGGGAAACGGTCCGCTATTGCTTCTGTGCGCACAGACGCGATTCCCTTGTCTCTTGCGAACACAGGGAACTCTGTGCATCCAAATCTACAGGCTAAGGACGCGTCTGCATATGTTTTGGTGAACAATCGAGTGTGCGTGTTCTGACAGCTGCCTCTATGCAGACGTCTCCACAGAGCCACTTCTGAATGCCCCGCAGCCCAGGACTGAATGGATACACTAACAAGTGCACCGGTGTGAGCAACCACATATGCAGAAGGACGTCTTTCATCTCACAGAAGCGCGAACGTCTTGGCGTTCAAGCACATGGCAGAAACAAGGTGTGAACAGATGAGCTGCTGCTATTTTCTCCGTTCGGCATGCTTCGTTGTAGCTCTCTTGCCGGTCGCCGGCTTAGCGGCTTGCTTTGCGCGACTAGCTCTGGGGAGAGAAGGAGATAGCGCCGGAAACCTCGCCTTTTGCCTTCTTCGGCGCTGGAACCTGGTTGCTGCGCCTTCTCTTTGTCCATGTGCACACACACGATTCCTCAGCGAAAACCATGCAGAAACCTTTCCACGAGCACCCAGGGATGTGCACCCAGCACCACGTGCACGCACACGCAGCTAGAGAAAAGCACCTACCTTTTCACACACTGATGCCTAAGCAAACGCGTGGCCACACACACGCACACATCCGCAAGCGCGCCTACTCCCATCTATTGAGGGAAAGACGGACGAGCTCTTTGGTTGCTCTTCACAGGCTTGTCCCTGATCTATAGCTGAGGGCAAACACTTGTGTGCTTGTGGGAGAGCCTGTGTCTTTCCTGGAAGCGTTTGGGAGTTTTGCTCAGACGCGTGTTTCCTCAAGTTCAAGAATCAAGATCTAGGATACCTGCAGACAGGTGCCTGTTTGTGTGGAGACAGTCTGTTTGAAACTGTGTTCCTCAGCGCCCGCTCTTTCTCCCCGTCGCTCCACACGCCTGGGAGTCCCTTTCTTTCTCTCCACAAGCACGTGTGTTGACTTCGTCGCACATGTGCATCTGCACAAGCGTTGAGCTCAGCAGAGCGTGTCTCTTGACACTTGATGTGCGTTGGCTGTGTCTGCCTGCTCCAGTGAAGAGAGAAACGGGAAATCATCTTGGTAGAGGCAACAAAGCAAAAGCGAGGCAGGATTGACATCTGCTCAACAGAGACGGATTCCCTGCGCTGACACAGTTCACAGTTACACGAGAAGCAATCTGAGCGGTCCGTCGACCGGAGACGTGTTTCCCAAGAGGTCGTTTAGCGAGTGAACAGCAGTGTGCGCGACTTTCAGGAGTGTGCCTGGAAAGTGCCAGAATCACCAGGAGCATCTGTGCAAAAGCTGCTGCCTCTGTGACCGCATTGAGGCACGTTCGCGTGTCTGCGAGTATATAGACGGCTCTTTCGCGTTCACTCCGAGGGAAACGGTCCGCTATTGCTTCTGTGCGCACAGACGCGATTCCCTTGTCTCTTGCGAACACAGGGAACTCTGTGCATCCAAATCTACAGGCTAAGGACGCGTCTGCATATGTTTTGGTGAACAATCGAGTGTGCGTGTTCTGACAGCTGCCTCTATGCAGACGTCTCCACAGAGCCACTTCTGAATGCCCCGCAGCCCAGGACTGAATGGATACACTAACAAGTGCACCGGTGTGAGCAACCACATATGCAGAAGGACGTCTTTCATCTCACAGAAGCGCGAACGTCTTGGCGTTCAAGCACATGGCAGAAACAAGGTGTGAACAGATGAGCTGCTGCTATTTTCTCCGTTCGGCATGCTTCGTTGTAGCTCTCTTGCCGGTCGCCGGCTTAGCGGCTTGCTTTGCGCGACTAGCTCTGGGGAGAGAAGGAGATAGCGCCGGAAACCTCGCCTTTTGCCTTCTTCGGCGCTGGAACCTGGTTGCTGCGCCTTCTCTTTGTCCATGTGCACACACACGATTCCTCAGCGAAAACCATGCAGAAACCTTTCCACGAGCACCCAGGGATGTGCACCCAGCACCACGTGCACGCACACGCAGCTAGAGAAAAGCACCTACCTTTTCACACACTGATGCCTAAGCAAACGCGTGGCCACACACACGCACACATCCGCAAGCGCGCCTACTCCCATCTATTGAGAGAAAGACGGACGAGCTCTTTGGTTGCTCTTCACAGGCTTGTCCCTGATCTATAGCTGAGGGCAAACACTTGTGTGCTTGTGGGAGAGCCTGTGTCTTTCCTGGAAGCGTTTGGGAGTTTTGC
Organism: Patagioenas fasciata; assembly: GCF_037038585.1. Classification (NCBI taxonomy): domain Eukaryota; kingdom Metazoa; phylum Chordata; class Aves; order Columbiformes; family Columbidae; genus Patagioenas; species Patagioenas fasciata. The sequence goes on from NW_027288623.1 coordinate 11,843, forward strand.
TCAGACGCGTGTTTCCTCAAGTTCAAGAATCAAGATCTAGGATACCTGCAGACAGGTGCCTGTTTGTGTGGAGACAGTCTGTTTGAAACTGTGTTCCTCAGCGCCCGCTCTTTCTCCCCGTCGCTCCACACGCCTGGGAGTCCCTTTCTTTCTCTCCACAAGCACGTGTGTTGACTTCGTCGCACATGTGCATCTGCACAAGCGTTGAGCTCAGCAGAGCGTGTCTCTTGACACTTGATGTGCGTTGGCTGTGTCTGCCTGCTCCAGTGAAGAGAGAAACGGGAAATCATCTTGGTAGAGGCAACAAAGCAAAAGCGAGGCAGGATTGACATCTGCTCAACAGAGACGGATTCCCTGCGCTGACACAGTTCACAGTTACACGAGAAGCAATCTGAGCGGTCCGTCGACCGGAGACGTGTTTCCCAAGAGGTCGTTTAGCGAGTGAACAGCAGTGTGCGCGACTTTCAGGAGTGTGCCTGGAAAGTGCCAGAATCACCAGGAGCATCTGTGCAAAAGCTGCTGCCTCTGTGACCGCATTGAGGCACGTTCGCGTGTCTGCGAGTATATAGACGGCTCTTTCGCGTTCACTCCGAGGGAAACGGTCCGCTATTGCTTCTGTGCGCACAGACGCGATTCCCTTGTCTCTTGCGAACACAGGGAACTCTGTGCATCCAAATCTACAGGCTAAGGACGCGTCTGCATATGTTTTGGTGAACAATCGAGTGTGCGTGTTCTGACAGCTGCCTCTATGCAGACGTCTCCACAGAGCCACTTCTGAATGCCCCGCAGCCCAGGACTGAATGGATACACTAACAAGTGCACCGGTGTGAGCAACCACATATGCAGAAGGACGTCTTTCATCTCACAGAAGCGCGAACGTCTTGGCGTTCAAGCACATGGCAGAAACAAGGTGTGAACAGATGAGCTGCTGCTATTTTCTCCGTTCGGCATGCTTCGTTGTAGCTCTCTTGCCGGTCGCCGGCTTAGCGGCTTGCTTTGCGCGACTAGCTCTGGGGAGAGAAGGAGATAGCGCCGGAAACCTCGCCTTTTGCCTTCTTCGGCGCTGGAACCTGGTTGCTGCGCCTTCTCTTTGTCCATGTGCACACACACGATTCCTCAGCGAAAACCATGCAGAAACCTTTCCACGAGCACCCAGGGATGTGCACCCAGCACCACGTGCACGCACACGCAGCTAGAGAAAAGCACCTACCTTTTCACACACTGATGCCTAAGCAAACGCGTGGCCACACACACGCACACATCCGCAAGCGCGCCTACTCCCATCTATTGAGGGAAAGACGGACGAGCTCTTTGGTTGCTCTTCACAGGCTTGTCCCTGATCTATAGCTGAGGGCAAACACTTGTGTGCTTGTGGGAGAGCCTGTGTCTTTCCTGGAAGCGTTTGGGAGTTTTGCTCAGACGCGTGTTTCCTCAAGTTCAAGAATCAAGATCTAGGATACCTGCAGACAGGTGCCTGTTTGTGTGGAGACAGTCTGTTTGAAACTGTGTTCCTCAGCGCCCGCTCTTTCTCCCCGTCGCTCCACACGCCTGGGAGTCCCTTTCTTTCTCTCCACAAGCACGTGTGTTGACTTCGTCGCACATGTGCATCTGCACAAGCGTTGAGCTCAGCAGAGCGTGTCTCTTGACACTTGATGTGCGTTGGCTGTGTCTGCCTGCTCCAGTGAAGAGAGAAACGGGAAATCATCTTGGTAGAGGCAACAAAGCAAAAGCGAGGCAGGATTGACATCTGCTCAACAGAGACGGATTCCCTGCGCTGACACAGTTCACAGTTACACGAGAAGCAATCTGAGCGGTCTGTCGACCGGAGACGTGTTTCCCAAGAGGTCGTTTAGCGAGTGAACAGCAGTGTGCGCGACTTTCAGGAGTGTGCCTGGAAAGTGCCAGAATCACCAGGAGCATCTGTGCAAAAGCTGCTGCCTCTGTGACCGCATTGAGGCACGTTCGCGTGTCTGCGAGTATATAGACGACTCTTTCGCGTTCACTCCGAGGGAAACGGTCCGCTATTGCTTCTGTGCGCACAGACGCGATTCCCTTGTCTCTTGCGAACACAGGGAACTCTGTGCATCCAAATCTACAGGCTAAGGACGCGTCTGCATATGTTTTGGTGAACAATCGAGTGTGCGTGTTCTGACAGCTGCCTCTATGCAGACGTCTCCACAGAGCCACTTCTGAATGCCCCGCAGCCCAGGACTGAATGGATACACTAACAAGTGCACCGGTGTGAGCAACCACATATGCAGAAGGACGTCTTTCATCTCACAGAAGCGCGAACGTCTTGGCGTTCAAGCACATGGCAGAAACAAGGTGTGAACAGATGAGCTGCTGCTATTTTCTCCGTTCGGCATGCTTCGTTGTAGCTCTCTTGCCGGTCGCCGGCTTAGCGGCTTGCTTTGCGCGACTAGCTCTGGGGAGAGAAGGAGATAGCGCCGGAAACCTCGCCTTTTGCCTTCTTCGGCGCTGGAACCTGGTTGCTGCGCCTTCTCTTTGTCCATGTGCACACACACGATTCCTCAGCGAAAACCATGCAGAAACCTTTCCACGAGCACCCAGGGATGTGCACCCAGCACCACGTGCACGCACACGCAGCTAGAGAAAAGCACCTACCTTTTCACACACTGATGCCTAAGCAAACGCGTGGCCACACACACGCACACATCCGCAAGCGCGCCTACTCCCATCTATTGAGAGAAAGACGGACGAGCTCTTTGGTTGCTCTTCACAGGCTTGTCCCTGATCTATAGCTGAGGGCAAACACTTGTGTGCTTGTGGGAGAGCCTGTGTCTTTCCTGGAAGCGTTTGGGAGTTTTGCTCAGACGCGTGTTTCCTCAAGTTCAAGAATCAAGATCTAGGATACCTGCAGACAGGTGCCTGTTTGTGTGGAGACAGTCTGTTTGAAACTGTGTTCCTCAGCGCCCGCTCTTTCTCCCCGTCGCTCCACACGCCTGGGAGTCCCTTTCTTTCTCTCCACAAGCACGTGTGTTGACTTCGTCGCACATGTGCATCTGCACAAGCGTTGAGCTCAGCAGAGCGTGTCTCTTGACACTTGATGTGCGTTGGCTGTGTCTGCCTGCTCCAGTGAAGAGAGAAACGGGAAATCATCTTGGTAGAGGCAACAAAGCAAAAGCGAGGCAGGATTGACATCTGCTCAACAGAGACGGATTCCCTGCGCTGACACAGTTCACAGTTACACGAGAAGCAATCTGAGCGGTCCGTCGACCGGAGACGTGTTTCCCAAGAGGTCGTTTAGCGAGTGAACAGCAGTGTGCGCGACTTTCAGGAGTGTGCCTGGAAAGTGCCAGAATCACCAGGAGCATCTGTGCAAAAGCTGCTGCCTCTGTGACCGCATTGAGGCACGTTCGCGTGTCTGCGAGTATATAGACGGCTCTTTCGCGTTCACTCCGAGGGAAACGGTCCGCTATTGCTTCTGTGCGCACAGACGCGATTCCCTTGTCTCTTGCGAACACAGGGAACTCTGTGCATCCAAATCTACAGGCTAAGGACGCGTCTGCATATGTTTTGGTGAACAATCGAGTGTGCGTGTTCTGACAGCTGCCTCTATGCAGACGTCTCCACAGAGCCACTTCTGAATGCCCCGCAGCCCAGGACTGAATGGATACACTAACAAGTGCACCGGTGTGAGCAACCACATATGCAGAAGGACGTCTTTCATCTCACAGAAGCGCGAACGTCTTGGCGTTCAAGCACATGGCAGAAACAAGGTGTGAACAGATGAGCTGCTGCTATTTTCTCCGTTCGGCATGCTTCGTTGTAGCTCTCTTGCCGGTCGCCGGCTTAGCGGCTTGCTTTGCGCGACTAGCTCTGGGGAGAGAAGGAGATAGCGCCGGAAACCTCGCCTTTTGCCTTCTTCGGCGCTGGAACCTGGTTGCTGCGCCTTCTCTTTGTCCATGTGCACACACACGATTCCTCAGCGAAAACCATGCAGAAACCTTTCCACGAGCACCCAGGGATGTGCACCCAGCACCACGTGCACGCACACGCAGCTAGAGAAAAGCACCTACCTTTTCACACACTGATGCCTAAGCAAACGCGTGGCCACACACACGCACACATCCGCAAGCGCGCCTACTCCCATCTATTGAGGGAAAGACGGACGAGCTCTTTGGTTGCTCTTCACAGGCTTGTCCCTGATCTATAGCTGAGGGCAAACACTTGTGTGCTTGTGGGAGAGCCTGTGTCTTTCCTGGAAGCGTTTGGGAGTTTTGCTCAGACGCGTGTTTCCTCAAGTTCAAGAATCAAGATCTAGGATACCTGCAGACAGGTGCCTGTTTGTGTGGAGACAGTCTGTTTGAAACTGTGTTCCTCAGCGCCCGCTCTTTCTCCCCGTCGCTCCACACGCCTGGGAGTCCCTTTCTTTCTCTCCACAAGCACGTGTGTTGACTTCGTCGCACATGTGCATCTGCACAAGCGTTGAGCTCAGCAGAGCGTGTCTCTTGACACTTGATGTGCGTTGGCTGTGTCTGCCTGCTCCAGTGAAGAGAGAAACGGGAAATCATCTTGGTAGAGGCAACAAAGCAAAAGCGAGGCAGGATTGACATCTGCTCAACAGAGACGGATTCCCTGCGCTGACACAGTTCACAGTTACACGAGAAGCAATCTGAGCGGTCCGTCGACCGGAGACGTGTTTCCCAAGAGGTCGTTTAGCGAGTGAACAGCAGTGTGCGCGACTTTCAGGAGTGTGCCTGGAAAGTGCCAGAATCACCAGGAGCATCTGTGCAAAAGCTGCTGCCTCTGTGACCGCATTGAGGCACGTTCGCGTGTCTGCGAGTATATAGACGGCTCTTTCGCGTTCACTCCGAGGGAAACGGTCCGCTATTGCTTCTGTGCGCACAGACGCGATTCCCTTGTCTCTTGCGAACACAGGGAACTCTGTGCATCCAAATCTACAGGCTAAGGACGCGTCTGCATATGTTTTGGTGAACAATCGAGTGTGCGTGTTCTGACAGCTGCCTCTATGCAGACGTCTCCACAGAGCCACTTCTGAATGCCCCGCAGCCCAGGACTGAATGGATACACTAACAAGTGCACCGGTGTGAGCAACCACATATGCAGAAGGACGTCTTTCATCTCACAGAAGCGCGAACGTCTTGGCGTTCAAGCACATGGCAGAAACAAGGTGTGAACAGATGAGCTGCTGCTATTTTCTCCGTTCGGCATGCTTCGTTGTAGCTCTCTTGCCGGTCGCCGGCTTAGCGGCTTGCTTTGCGCGACTAGCTCTGGGGAGAGAAGGAGATAGCGCCGGAAACCTCGCCTTTTGCCTTCTTCGGCGCTGGAACCTGGTTGCTGCGCCTTCTCTTTGTCCATGTGCACACACACGATTCCTCAGCGAAAACCATGCAGAAACCTTTCCACGAGCACCCAGGGATGTGCACCCAGCACCACGTGCACGCACACGCAGCTAGAGAAAAGCACCTACCTTTTCACACACTGATGCCTAAGCAAACGCGTGGCCATACACACGCACACATCCGCAAGCGCGCCTACTCCCATCTATTGAGGGAAAGACGGACGAGCTCTTTGGTTGCTCTTCACAGGCTTGTCCCTGATCTATAGCTGAGGGCAAACACTTGTGTGCTTGTGGGAGAGCCTGTGTCTTTCCTGGAAGCGTTTGGGAGTTTTGCTCAGACGCGTGTTTCCTCAAGTTCAAGAATCAAGATCTAGGATACCTGCAGACAGGTGCCTGTTTGTGTGGAGACAGTCTGTTTGAAACTGTGTTCCTCAGCGCCCGCTCTTTCTCCCCGTCGCTCCACACGCCTGGGAGTCCCTTTCTTTCTCTCCACAAGCACGTGTGTTGACTTCGTCGCACATGTGCATCTGCACAAGCGTTGAGCTCAGCAGAGCGTGTCTCTTGACACTTGATGTGCGTTGGCTGTGTCTGCCTGCTCCAGTGAAGAGAGAAACGGGAAATCATCTTGGTAGAGGCAACAAAGCAAAAGCGAGGCAGGATTGACATCTGCTCAACAGAGACGGATTCCCTGCGCTGACACAGTTCACAGTTACACGAGAAGCAATCTGAGCGGTCCGTCGACCGGAGACGTGTTTCCCAAGAGGTCGTTTAGCGAGTGAACAGCAGTGTGCGCGACTTTCAGGAGTGTGCCTGGAAAGTGCCAGAATCACCAGGAGCATCTGTGCAAAAGCTGCTGCCTCTGTGACCGCATTGAGGCACGTTCGCGTGTCTGCGAGTATATAGACGGCTCTTTCGCGTTCACTCCGAGGGAAACGGTCCGCTATTGCTTCTGTGCGCACAGACGCGATTCCCTTGTCTCTTGCGAACACAGGGAACTCTGTGCATCCAAATCTACAGGCTAAGGACGCGTCTGCATATGTTTTGGTGAACAATCGAGTGTGCGTGTTCTGACAGCTGCCTCTATGCAGACGTCTCCACAGAGCCACTTCTGAATGCCCCGCAGCCCAGGACTGAATGGATACACTAACAAGTGCACCGGTGTGAGCAACCACATATGCAGAAGGACGTCTTTCATCTCACAGAAGCGCGAACGTCTTGGCGTTCAAGCACATGGCAGAAACAAGGTGTGAACAGATGAGCTGCTGCTATTTTCTCCGTTCGGCATGCTTCGTTGTAGCTCTCTTGCCGGTCGCCGGCTTAGCGGCTTGCTTTGCGCGACTAGCTCTGGGGAGAGAAGGAGATAGCGCCGGAAACCTCGCCTTTTGCCTTCTTCGGCGCTGGAACCTGGTTGCTGCGCCTTCTCTTTGTCCATGTGCACACACACGATTCCTCAGCGAAAACCATGCAGAAACCTTTCCACGAGCACCCAGGGATGTGCACCCAGCACCACGTGCACGCACACGCAGCTAGAGAAAAGCACCTACCTTTTCACACACTGATGCCTAAGCAAACGCGTGGCCACACACACGCACACATCCGCAAGCGCGCCTACTCCCATCTATTGAGGGAAAGACGGACGAGCTCTTTGGTTGCTCTTCACAGGCTTGTCCCTGATCTATAGCTGAGGGCAAACACTTGTGTGCTTGTGGGAGAGCCTGTGTCTTTCCTGGAAGCGTTTGGGAGTTTTGCTCAGACGCGTGTTTCCTCAAGTTCAAGAATCAAGATCTAGGATACCTGCAGACAGGTGCCTGTTTGTGTGGAGACAGTCTGTTTGAAACTGTGTTCCTCAGCGCCCGCTCTTTCTCCCCGTCGCTCCACACGCCTGGGAGTCCCTTTCTTTCTCTCCACAAGCACGTGTGTTGACTTCGTCGCACATGTGCATCTGCACAAGCGTTGAGCTCAGCAGAGCGTGTCTCTTGACACTTGATGTGCGTTGGCTGTGTCTGCCTGCTCCAGTGAAGAGAGAAACGTGAAATCATCTTGGTAGAGGCAACAAAGCAAAAGCGAGGCAGGACTGACATCTGCTCAACAGAGACGGATTCCCTGCGCTGACACAGTTCACAGTTACACGAGAAGCAATCTGAGCGGTCCGTCGACCGGAGACGTGTTTCCCAAGAGGTCGTTTAGCGAGTGAACAGCAGTGTGCGCGACTTTCAGGAGTGTGCCTGGAAAGTGCCAGAATCACCAGGAGCATCTGTGCAAAAGCTGCTGCCTCTGTGACCGCATTGAGGCACGTTCGCGTGTCTGCGAGTATATAGACGGCTCTTTCGCGTTCACTCCGAGGGAAACGGTCCGCTATTGCTTCTGTGCGCACAGACGCGATTCCCTTGTCTCTTGCGAACACAGGGAACTCTGTGCATCCAAATCTACAGGCTAAGGACGCGTCTGCATATGTTTTGGTGAACAATCGAGTGTGCGTGTTCTGACAGCTGCCTCTATGCAGACGTCTCCACAGAGCCACTTCTGAATGCCCCGCAGCCCAGGACTGAATGGATACACTAACAAGTGCACCGGTGTGAGCAACCACATATGCAGAAGGACGTCTTTCATCTCACAGAAGCGCGAACGTCTTGGCGTTCAAGCACATGGCAGAAACAAGGTGTGAACAGATGAGCTGCTGCTATTTTCTCCGTTCGGCATGCTTCGTTGTAGCTCTCTTGCCGGTCGCCGGCTTAGCGGCTTGCTTTGCGCGACTAGCTCTGGGGAGAGAAGGAGATAGCGCCGGAAACCTCGCCTTTTGCCTTCTTCGGCGCTGGAACCTGGTTGCTGCGCCTTCTCTTTGTCCATGTGCACACACACGATTCCTCAGCGAAAACCATGCAGAAACCTTTCCACGAGCACCCAGGGATGTGCACCCAGCACCACGTGCACGCACACGCAGCTAGAGAAAAGCACCTACCTTTTCACACACTGATGCCTAAGCAAACGCGTGGCCACACACACGCACACATCCGCAAGCGCGCCTACTCCCATCTATTGAGAGAAAGACGGACGAGCTCTTTGGTTGCTCTTCACAGGCTTGTCCCTGATCTATAGCTGAGGGCAAACACTTGTGTGCTTGTGGGAGAGCCTGTGTCTTTCCTGGAAGCGTTTGGGAGTTTTGCTCAGACGCGTGTTTCCTCAAGTTCAAGAATCAAGATCTAGGATACCTGCAGACAGGTGCCTGTTTGTGTGGAGACAGTCTGTTTGAAACTGTGTTCCTCAGCGCCCGCTCTTTCTCCCCGTCGCTCCACACGCCTGGGAGTCCCTTTCTTTCTCTCCACAAGCACGTGTGTTGACTTCGTCGCACATGTGCATCTGCACAAGCGTTGAGCTCAGCAGAGCGTGTCTCTTGACACTTGATGTGCGTTGGCTGTGTCTGCCTGCTCCAGTGAAGAGAGAAACGGGAAATCATCTTGGTAGAGGCAACAAAGCAAAAGCGAGGCAGGATTGACATCTGCTCAACAGAGACGGATTCCCTGCGCTGACACAGTTCACAGTTACACGAGAAGCAATCTGAGCGGTCCGTCGACCGGAGACGTGTTTCCCAAGAGGTCGTTTAGCGAGTGAACAGCAGTGTGCGCGACTTTCAGGAGTGTGCCTGGAAAGTGCCAGAATCACCAGGAGCATCTGTGCAAAAGCTGCTGCCTCTGTGACCGCATTGAGGCACGTTCGCGTGTCTGCGAGTATATAGACGGCTCTTTCGCGTTCACTCCGAGGGAAACGGTCCGCTATTGCTTCTGTGCGCACAGACGCGATTCCCTTGTCTCTTGCGAACACAGGGAACTCTGTGCATCCAAATCTACAGGCTAAGGACGCGTCTGCATATGTTTTGGTGAACAATCGAGTGTGCGTGTTCTGACAGCTGCCTCTATGCAGACGTCTCCACAGAGCCACTTCTGAATGCCCCGCAGCCCAGGACTGAATGGATACACTAACAAGTGCACCGGTGTGAGCAACCACATATGCAGAAGGACGTCTTTCATCTCACAGAAGCGCGAACGTCTTGGCGTTCAAGCACATGGCAGAAACAAGGTGTGAACAGATGAGCTGCTGCTATTTTCTCCGTTCGGCATGCTTCGTTGTAGCTCTCTTGCCGGTCGCCGGCTTAGCGGCTTGCTTTGCGCGACTAGCTCTGGGGAGAGAAGGAGATAGCGCCGGAAACCTCGCCTTTTGCCTTCTTCGGCGCTGGAACCTGGTTGCTGCGCCTTCTCTTTGTCCATGTGCACACACACGATTCCTCAGCGAAAACCATGCAGAAACCTTTCCACGAGCACCCAGGGATGTGCACCCAGCACCACGTGCACGCACACGCAGCTAGAGAAAAGCACCTACCTTTTCACACACTGATGCCTAAGCAAACGCGTGGCCACACACACGCACACATCCGCAAGCGCGCCTACTCCCATCTATTGAGAGAAAGACGGACGAGCTCTTTGGTTGCTCTTCACAGGCTTGTCCCTGATCTATAGCTGAGGGCAAACACTTGTGTGCTTGTGGGAGAGCCTGTGTCTTTCCTGGAAGCGTTTGGGAGTTTTGCTCAGACGCGTGTTTCCTCAAGTTCAAGAATCAAGATCTAGGATACCTGCAGACAGGTGCCTGTTTGTGTGGAGACAGTCTGTTTGAAACTGTGTTCCTCAGCGCCCGCTCTTTCTCCCCGTCGCTCCACACGCCTGGGAGTCCCTTTCTTTCTCTCCACAAGCACGTGTGTTGACTTCGTCGCACATGTGCATCTGCACAAGCGTTGAGCTCAGCAGAGCGTGTCTCTTGACACTTGATGTGCGTTGGCTGTGTCTGCCTGCTCCAGTGAAGAGAGAAACGGGAAATCATCTTGGTAGAGGCAACAAAGCAAAAGCGAGGCAGGATTGACATCTGCTCAACAGAGACGGATTCCCTGCGCTGACACAGTTCACAGTTACACGAGAAGCAATCTGAGCGGTCCGTCGACCGGAGACGTGTTTCCCAAGAGGTCGTTTAGCGAGTGAACAGCAGTGTGCGCGACTTTCAGGAGTGTGCCTGGAAAGTGCCAGAATCACCAGGAGCATCTGTGCAAAAGCTGCTGCCTCTGTGACCGCATTGAGGCACGTTCGCGTGTCTGCGAGTATATAGACGGCTCTTTCGCGTTCACTCCGAGGGAAACGGTCCGCTATTGCTTCTGTGCGCACAGACGCGATTCCCTTGTCTCTTGCGAACACAGGGAACTCTGTGCATCCAAATCTACAGGCTAAGGACGCGTCTGCATATGTTTTGGTGAACAATCGAGTGTGCGTGTTCTGACAGCTGCCTCTATGCAGACGTCTCCACAGAGCCACTTCTGAATGCCCCGCAGCCCAGGACTGAATGGATACACTAACAAGTGCACCGGTGTGAGCAACCACATATGCAGAAGGACGTCTTTCATCTCACAGAAGCGCGAACGTCTTGGCGTTCAAGCACATGGCAGAAACAAGGTGTGAACAGATGAGCTGCTGCTATTTTCTCCGTTCGGCATGCTTCGTTGTAGCTCTCTTGCCGGTCGCCGGCTTAGCGGCTTGCTTTGCGCGACTAGCTCTGGGGAGAGAAGGAGATAGCGCCGGAAACCTCGCCTTTTGCCTTCTTCGGCGCTGGAACCTGGTTGCTGCGCCTTCTCTTTGTCCATGTGCACACACACGATTCCTCAGCGAAAACCATGCAGAAACCTTTCCACGAGCACCCAGGGATGTGCACCCAGCACCACGTGCACGCACACGCAGCTAGAGAAAAGCACCTACCTTTTCACACACTGATGCCTAAGCAAACGCGTGGCCACACACACGCACACATCCGCAAGCGCGCCTACTCCCATCTATTGAGGGAAAGACGGACGAGCTCTTTGGTTGCTCTTCACAGGCTTGTCCCTGATCTATAGCTGAGGGCAAACACTTGTGTGCTTGTGGGAGAGCCTGTGTCTTTCCTGGAAGCGTTTGGGAGTTTTGCTCAGACGCGTGTTTCCTCAAGTTCAAGAATCAAGATCTAGGATACCTGCAGACAGGTGCCTGTTTGTGTGGAGACAGTCTGTTTGAAACTGTGTTCCTCAGCGCCCGCTCTTTCTCCCCGTCGCTCCACACGCCTGGGAGTCCCTTTCTTTCTCTCCACAAGCACGTGTGTTGACTTCGTCGCACATGTGCATCTGCACAAGCGTTGAGCTCAGCAGAGCGTGTCTCTTGACACTTGATGTGCGTTGGCTGTGTCTGCCTGCTCCAGTGAAGAGAGAAACGGGAAATCATCTTGGTAGAGGCAACAAAGCAAAAGCGAGGCAGGATTGACATCTGCTCAACAGAGACGGATTCCCTGCGCTGACACAGTTCACAGTTACACGAGAAGCAATCTGAGCGGTCCGTCGACCGGAGACGTGTTTCCCAAGAGGTCGTTTAGCGAGTGAACAGCAGTGTGCGCGACTTTCAGGAGTGTGCCTGGAAAGTGCCAGAATCACCAGGAGCATCTGTGCAAAAGCTGCTGCCTCTGTGACCGCATTGAGGCACGTTCCCGTGTCTGCGAGTATATAGACGGCTCTTTCGCGTTCACTCCGAGGGAAACGGTCCGCTATTGCTTCTGTGCGCACAGACGCGATTCCCTTGTCTCTTGCGAACACAGGGAACTCTGTGCATCCAAATCTACAGGCTAAGGACGCGTCTGCATATGTTTTGGTGAACAATCGAGTGTGCGTGTTCTGACAGCTGCCTCTATGCAGACGTCTCCACAGAGCCACTTCTGAATGCCCCGCAGCCCAGGACTGAATGGATACACTAACAAGTGCACCGGTGTGAGCAACCACATATGCAGAAGGACGTCTTTCATCTCACAGAAGCGCGAACGTCTTGGCGTTCAAGCACATGGCAGAAACAAGGTGTGAACAGATGAGCTGCTGCTATTTTCTCCGTTCGGCATGCTTCGTTGTAGCTCTCTTGCCGGTCGCCGGCTTAGCGGCTTGCTTTGCGCGACTAGCTCTGGGGAGAGAAGGAGATAGCGCCGGAAACCTCGCCTTTTGCCTTCTTCGGCGCTGGAACCTGGTTGCTGCGCCTTCTCTTTGTCCATGTGCACACACACGATTCCTCAGCGAAAACCATGCAGAAACCTTTCCACGAGCACCCAGGGATGTGCACCCAGCACCACGTGCACGCACACGCAGCTAGAGAAAAGCACCTACCTTTTCACACACTGATGCCTAAGCAAACGCGTGGCCATACACACGCACACATCCGCAAGCGCGCCTACTCCCATCTATTGAGGGAAAGACGGACGAGCTCTTTGGTTGCTCTTCACAGGCTTGTCCCTGATCTATAGCTGAGGGCAAACACTTGTGTGCTTGTGGGAGAGCCTGTGTCTTTCCTGGAAGCGTTTGGGAGTTTTGCTCAGACGCGTGTTTCCTCAAGTTCAAGAATCAAGATCTAGGATACCTGCAGACAGGTGCCTGTTTGTGTGGAGACAGTCTGTTTGAAACTGTGTTCCTCAGCGCCCGCTCTTTCTCCCCGTCGCTCCACACGCCTGGGAGTCCCTTTCTTTCTCTCCACAAGCACGTGTGTTGACTTCGTCGCACATGTGCATCTGCACAAGCGTTGAGCTCAGCAGAGCGTGTCTCTTGACACTTGATGTGCGTTGGCTGTGTCTGCCTGCTCCAGTGAAGAGAGAAACGGGAAATCATCTTGGTAGAGGCAACAAAGCAAAAGCGAGGCAGGATTGACATCTGCTCAACAGAGACGGATTCCCTGCGCTGACACAGTTCACAGTTACACGAGAAGCAATCTGAGCGGTCCGTCGACCGGAGACGTGTTTCCCAAGAGGTCGTTTAGCGAGTGAACAGCAGTGTGCGCGACTTTCAGGAGTGTGCCTGGAAAGTGCCAGAATCACCAGGAGCATCTGTGCAAAAGCTGCTGCCTCTGTGACCGCATTGAGGCACGTTCGCGTGTCTGCGAGTATATAGACGGCTCTTTCGCGTTCACTCCGAGGGAAACGGTCCGCTATTGCTTCTGTGCGCACAGACGCGATTCCCTTGTCTCTTGCGAACACAGGGAACTCTGTGCATCCAAATCTACAGGCTAAGGACGCGTCTGCATATGTTTTGGTGAACAATCGAGTGTGCGTGTTCTGACAGCTGCCTCTATGCAGACGTCTCCACAGAGCCACTTCTGAATGCCCCGCAGCCCAGGACTGAATGGATACACTAACAAGTGCACCGGTGTGAGCAACCACATATGCAGAAGGACGTCTTTCATCTCACAGAAGCGCGAACGTCTTGGCGTTCAAGCACATGGCAGAAACAAGGTGTGAACAGATGAGCTGCTGCTATTTTCTCCGTTCGGCATGCTTCGTTGTAGCTCTCTTGCCGGTCGCCGGCTTAGCGGCTTGCTTTGCGCGACTAGCTCTGGGGAGAGAAGGAGATAGCGCCGGAAACCTCGCCTTTTGCCTTCTTCGGCGCTGGAACCTGGTTGCTGCGCCTTCTCTTTGTCCATGTGCACACACACGATTCCTCAGCGAAAACCATGCAGAAACCTTTCCACGAGCACCCAGGGATGTGCACCCAGCACCACGTGCACGCACACGCAGCTAGAGAAAAGCACCTACCTTTTCACACACTGATGCCTAAGCAAACGCGTGGCCACACACACGCACACATCCGCAAGCGCGCCTACTCCCATCTATTGAGGGAAAGACGGACGAGCTCTTTGGTTGCTCTTCACAGGCTTGTCCCTGATCTATAGCTGAGGGCAAACACTTGTGTGCTTGTGGGAGAGCCTGTGTCTTTCCTGGAAGCGTTTGGGAGTTTTGCTCAGACGCGTGTTTCCTCAAGTTCAAGAATCAAGATCTAGGATACCTGCAGACAGGTGCCTGTTTGTGTGGAGACAGTCTGTTTGAAACTGTGTTCCTCAGCGCCCGCTCTTTCTCCCCGTCGCTCCACACGCCTGGGAGTCCCTTTCTTTCTCTCCACAAGCACGTGTGTTGACTTCGTCGCACATGTGCATCTGCACAAGCGTTGAGCTCAGCAGAGCGTGTCTCTTGACACTTGATGTGCGTTGGCTGTGTCTGCCTGCTCCAGTGAAGAGAGAAACGGGAAATCATCTTGGTAGAGGCAACAAAGCAAAAGCGAGGCAGGATTGACATCTGCTCAACAGAGACGGATTCCCTGCGCTGACACAGTTCACAGTTACACGAGAAGCAATCTGAGCGGTCCGTCGACCGGAGACGTGTTTCCCAAGAGGTCGTTTAGCGAGTGAACAGCAGTGTGCGCGACTTTCAGGAGTGTGCCTGGAAAGTGCCAGAATCACCAGGAGCATCTGTGCAAAAGCTGCTGCCTCTGTGACCGCATTGAGGCACGTTCGCGTGTCTGCGAGTATATAGACGGCTCTTTCGCGTTCACTCCGAGGGAAACGGTCCGCTATTGCTTCTGTGCGCACAGACGCGATTCCCTTGTCTCTTGCGAACACAGGGAACTCTGTGCATCCAAATCTACAGGCTAAGGACGCGTCTGCATATGTTTTGGTGAACAATCGAGTGTGCGTGTTCTGACAGCTGCCTCTATGCAGACGTCTCCACAGAGCCACTTCTGAATGCCCCGCAGCCCAGGACTGAATGGATACACTAACAAGTGCACCGGTGTGAGCAACCACATATGCAGAAGGACGTCTTTCATCTCACAGAAGCGCGAACGTCTTGGCGTTCAAGCACATGGCAGAAACAAGGTGTGAACAGATGAGCTGCTGCTATTTTCTCCGTTCGGCATGCTTCGTTGTAGCTCTCTTGCCGGTCGCCGGCTTAGCGGCTTGCTTTGCGCGACTAGCTCTGGGGAGAGAAGGAGATAGCGCCGGAAACCTCGCCTTTTGCCTTCTTCGGCGCTGGAACCTGGTTGCTGCGCCTTCTCTTTGTCCATGTGCACACACACGATTCCTCAGCGAAAACCATGCAGAAACCTTTCCACGAGCACCCAGGGATGTGCACCCAGCACCACGTGCACGCACACGCAGCTAGAGAAAAGCACCTACCTTTTCACACACTGATGCCTAAGCAAACGCGTGGCCACACACACGCACACATCCGCAAGCGCGCCTACTCCCATCTATTGAGGGAAAGACGGACGAGCTCTTTGGTTGCTCTTCACAGGCTTGTCCCTGATCTATAGCTGAGGGCAAACACTTGTGTGCTTGTGGGAGAGCCTGTGTCTTTCCTGGAAGCGTTTGGGAGTTTTGCTCAGACGCGTGTTTCCTCAAGTTCAAGAATCAAGATCTAGGATACCTGCAGACAGGTGCCTGTTTGTGTGGAGACAGTCTGTTTGAAACTGTGTTCCTCAGCGCCCGCTCTTTCTCCCCGTCGCTCCACACGCCTGGGAGTCCCTTTCTTTCTCTCCACAAGCACGTGTGTTGACTTCGTCGCACATGTGCATCTGCACAAGCGTTGAGCTCAGCAGAGCGTGTCTCTTGACACTTGATGTGCGTTGGCTGTGTCTGCCTGCTCCAGTGAAGAGAGAAACGTGAAATCATCTTGGTAGAGGCAACAAAGCAAAAGCGAGGCAGGACTGACATCTGCTCAACAGAGACGGATTCCCTGCGCTGACACAGTTCACAGTTACACGAGAAGCAATCTGAGCGGTCCGTCGACCGGAGACGTGTTTCCCAAGAGGTCGTTTAGCGAGTGAACAGCAGTGTGCGCGACTTTCAGGAGTGTGCCTGGAAAGTGCCAGAATCACCAGGAGCATCTGTGCAAAAGCTGCTGCCTCTGTGACCGCATTGAGGCACGTTCGCGTGTCTGCGAGTATATAGACGGCTCTTTCGCGTTCACTCCGAGGGAAACGGTCCGCTATTGCTTCTGTGCGCACAGACGCGATTCCCTTGTCTCTTGCGAACACAGGGAACTCTGTGCATCCAAATCTACAGGCTAAGGACGCGTCTGCATATGTTTTGGTGAACAATCGAGTGTGCGTGTTCTGACAGCTGCCTCTATGCAGACGTCTCCACAGAGCCACTTCTGAATGCCCCGCAGCCCAGGACTGAATGGATACACTAACAAGTGCACCGGTGTGAGCAACCACATATGCAGAAGGACGTCTTTCATCTCACAGAAGCGCGAACGTCTTGGCGTTCAAGCACATGGCAGAAACAAGGTGTGAACAGATGAGCTGCTGCTATTTTCTCCGTTCGGCATGCTTCGTTGTAGCTCTCTTGCCGGTCGCCGGCTTAGCGGCTTGCTTTGCGCGACTAGCTCTGGGGAGAGAAGGAGATAGCGCCGGAAACCTCGCCTTTTGCCTTCTTCGGCGCTGGAACCTGGTTGCTGCGCCTTCTCTTTGTCCATGTGCACACACACGATTCCTCAGCGAAAACCATGCAGAAACCTTTCCACGAGCACCCAGGGATGTGCACCCAGCACCACGTGCACGCACACGCAGCTAGAGAAAAGCACCTACCTTTTCACACACTGATGCCTAAGCAAACGCGTGGCCACACACACGCACACATCCGCAAGCGCGCCTACTCCCATCTATTGAGAGAAAGACGGACGAGCTCTTTGGTTGCTCTTCACAGGCTTGTCCCTGATCTATAGCTGAGGGCAAACACTTGTGTGCTTGTGGGAGAGCCTGTGTCTTTCCTGGAAGCGTTTGGGAGTTTTGCTCAGACGCGTGTTTCCTCAAGTTCAAGAATCAAGATCTAGGATACCTGCAGACAGGTGCCTGTTTGTGTGGAGACAGTCTGTTTGAAACTGTGTTCCTCAGCGCCCGCTCTTTCTCCCCGTCGCTCCACACGCCTGGGAGTCCCTTTCTTTCTCTCCACAAGCACGTGTGTTGACTTCGTCGCACATGTGCATCTGCACAAGCGTTGAGCTCAGCAGAGCGTGTCTCTTGACACTTGATGTGCGTTGGCTGTGTCTGCCTGCTCCAGTGAAGAGAGAAACGGGAAATCATCTTGGTAGAGGCAACAAAGCAAAAGCGAGGCAGGATTGACATCTGCTCAACAGAGACGGATTCCCTGCGCTGACACAGTTCACAGTTACACGAGAAGCAATCTGAGCGGTCCGTCGACCGGAGACGTGTTTCCCAAGAGGTCGTTTAGCGAGTGAACAGCAGTGTGCGCGACTTTCAGGAGTGTGCCTGGAAAGTGCCAGAATCACCAGGAGCATCTGTGCAAAAGCTGCTGCCTCTGTGACCGCATTGAGGCACGTTCGCGTGTCTGCGAGTATATAGACGGCTCTTTCGCGTTCACTCCGAGGGAAACGGTCCGCTATTGCTTCTGTGCGCACAGACGCGATTCCCTTGTCTCTTGCGAACACAGGGAACTCTGTGCATCCAAATCTACAGGCTAAGGACGCGTCTGCATATGTTTTGGTGAACAATCGAGTGTGCGTGTTCTGACAGCTGCCTCTATGCAGACGTCTCCACAGAGCCACTTCTGAATGCCCCGCAGCCCAGGACTGAATGGATACACTAACAAGTGCACCGGTGTGAGCAACCACATATGCAGAAGGACGTCTTTCATCTCACAGAAGCGCGAACGTCTTGGCGTTCAAGCACATGGCAGAAACAAGGTGTGAACAGATGAGCTGCTGCTATTTTCTCCGTTCGGCATGCTTCGTTGTAGCTCTCTTGCCGGTCGCCGGCTTAGCGGCTTGCTTTGCGCGACTAGCTCTGGGGAGAGAAGGAGATAGCGCCGGAAACCTCGCCTTTTGCCTTCTTCGGCGCTGGAACCTGGTTGCTGCGCCTTCTCTTTGTCCATGTGCACACACACGATTCCTCAGCGAAAACCATGCAGAAACCTTTCCACGAGCACCCAGGGATGTGCACCCAGCACCACGTGCACGCACACGCAGCTAGAGAAAAGCACCTACCTTTTCACACACTGATGCCTAAGCAAACGCGTGGCCACACACACGCACACATCCGCAAGCGCGCCTACTCCCATCTATTGAGGGAAAGACGGACGAGCTCTTTGGTTGCTCTTCACAGGCTTGTCCCTGATCTATAGCTGAGGGCAAACACTTGTGTGCTTGTGGGAGAGCCTGTGTCTTTCCTGGAAGCGTTTGGGAGTTTTGCTCAGACGCGTGTTTCCTCAAGTTCAAGAATCAAGATCTAGGATACCTGCAGACAGGTGCCTGTTTGTGTGGAGACAGTCTGTTTGAAACTGTGTTCCTCAGCGCCCGCTCTTTCTCCCCGTCGCTCCACACGCCTGGGAGTCCCTTTCTTTCTCTCCACAAGCACGTGTGTTGACTTCGTCGCACATGTGCATCTGCACAAGCGTTGAGCTCAGCAGAGCGTGTCTCTTGACACTTGATGTGCGTTGGCTGTGTCTGCCTGCTCCAGTGAAGAGAGAAACGTGAAATCATCTTGGTAGAGGCAACAAAGCAAAAGCGAGGCAGGACTGACATCTGCTCAACAGAGACGGATTCCCTGCGCTGACACAGTTCACAGTTACACGAGAAGCAATCTGAGCGGTCCGTCGACCGGAGACGTGTTTCCCAAGAGGTCGTTTAGCGAGTGAACAGCAGTGTGCGCGACTTTCAGGAGTGTGCCTGGAAAGTGCCAGAATCACCAGGAGCATCTGTGCAAAAGCTGCTGCCTCTGTGACCGCATTGAGGCACGTTCGCGTGTCTGCGAGTATATAGACGGCTCTTTCGCGTTCACTCCGAGGGAAACGGTCCGCTATTGCTTCTGTGCGCACAGACGCGATTCCCTTGTCTCTTGCGAACACAGGGAACTCTGTGCATCCAAATCTACAGGCTAAGGACGCGTCTGCATATGTTTTGGTGAACAATCGAGTGTGCGTGTTCTGACAGCTGCCTCTATGCAGACGTCTCCACAGAGCCACTTCTGAATGCCCCGCAGCCCAGGACTGAATGGATACACTAACAAGTGCACCGGTGTGAGCAACCACATATGCAGAAGGACGTCTTTCATCTCACAGAAGCGCGAACGTCTTGGCGTTCAAGCACATGGCAGAAACAAGGTGTGAACAGATGAGCTGCTGCTATTTTCTCCGTTCGGCATGCTTCGTTGTAGCTCTCTTGCCGGTCGCCGGCTTAGCGGCTTGCTTTGCGCGACTAGCTCTGGGGAGAGAAGGAGATAGCGCCGGAAACCTCGCCTTTTGCCTTCTTCGGCGCTGGAACCTGGTTGCTGCGCCTTCTCTTTGTCCATGTGCACACACACGATTCCTCAGCGAAAACCATGCAGAAACCTTTCCACGAGCACCCAGGGATGTGCACCCAGCACCACGTGCACGCACACGCAGCTAGAGAAAAGCACCTACCTTTTCACACACTGATGCCTAAGCAAACGCGTGGCCACACACACGCACACATCCGCAAGCGCGCCTACTCCCATCTATTGAGAGAAAGACGGACGAGCTCTTTGGTTGCTCTTCACAGGCTTGTCCCTGATCTATAGCTGAGGGCAAACACTTGTGTGCTTGTGGGAGAGCCTGTGTCTTTCCTGGAAGCGTTTGGGAGTTTTGCTCAGACGCGTGTTTCCTCAAGTTCAAGAATCAAGATCTAGGATACCTGCAGACAGGTGCCTGTTTGTGTGGAGACAGTCTGTTTGAAACTGTGTTCCTCAGCGCCCGCTCTTTCTCCCCGTCGCTCCACACGCCTGGGAGTCCCTTTCTTTCTCTCCACAAGCACGTGTGTTGACTTCGTCGCACATGTGCATCTGCACAAGCGTTGAGCTCAGCAGAGCGTGTCTCTTGACACTTGATGTGCGTTGGCTGTGTCTGCCTGCTCCAGTGAAGAGAGAAACGGGAAATCATCTTGGTAGAGGCAACAAAGCAAAAGCGAGGCAGGATTGACATCTGCTCAACAGAGACGGATTCCCTGCGCTGACACAGTTCACAGTTACACGAGAAGCAATCTGAGCGGTCCGTCGACCGGAGACGTGTTTCCCAAGAGGTCGTTTAGCGAGTGAACAGCAGTGTGCGCGACTTTCAGGAGTGTGCCTGGAAAGTGCCAGAATCACCAGGAGCATCTGTGCAAAAGCTGCTGCCTCTGTGACCGCATTGAGGCACGTTCGCGTGTCTGCGAGTATATAGACGGCTCTTTCGCGTTCACTCCGAGGGAAACGGTCCGCTATTGCTTCTGTGCGCACAGACGCGATTCCCTTGTCTCTTGCGAACACAGGGAACTCTGTGCATCCAAATCTACAGGCTAAGGACGCGTCTGCATATGTTTTGGTGAACAATCGAGTGTGCGTGTTCTGACAGCTGCCTCTATGCAGACGTCTCCACAGAGCCACTTCTGAATGCCCCGCAGCCCAGGACTGAATGGATACACTAACAAGTGCACCGGTGTGAGCAACCACATATGCAGAAGGACGTCTTTCATCTCACAGAAGCGCGAACGTCTTGGCGTTCAAGCACATGGCAGAAACAAGGTGTGAACAGATGAGCTGCTGCTATTTTCTCCGTTCGGCATGCTTCGTTGTAGCTCTCTTGCCGGTCGCCGGCTTAGCGGCTTGCTTTGCGCGACTAGCTCTGGGGAGAGAAGGAGATAGCGCCGGAAACCTCGCCTTTTGCCTTCTTCGGCGCTGGAACCTGGTTGCTGCGCCTTCTCTTTGTCCATGTGCACACACACGATTCCTCAGCGAAAACCATGCAGAAACCTTTCCACGAGCACCCAGGGATGTGCACCCAGCACCACGTGCACGCACACGCAGCTAGAGAAAAGCACCTACCTTTTCACACACTGATGCCTAAGCAAACGCGTGGCCACACACACGCACACATCCGCAAGCGCGCCTACTCCCATCTATTGAGGGAAAGACGGACGAGCTCTTTGGTTGCTCTTCACAGGCTTGTCCCTGATCTATAGCTGAGGGCAAACACTTGTGTGCTTGTGGGAGAGCCTGTGTCTTTCCTGGAAGCGTTTGGGAGTTTTGCTCAGACGCGTGTTTCCTCAAGTTCAAGAATCAAGATCTAGGATACCTGCAGACAGGTGCCTGTTTGTGTGGAGACAGTCTGTTTGAAACTGTGTTCCTCAGCGCCCGCTCTTTCTCCCCGTCGCTCCACACGCCTGGGAGTCCCTTTCTTTCTCTCCACAAGCACGTGTGTTGACTTCGTCGCACATGTGCATCTGCACAAGCGTTGAGCTCAGCAGAGCGTGTCTCTTGACACTTGATGTGCGTTGGCTGTGTCTGCCTGCTCCAGTGAAGAGAGAAACGGGAAATCATCTTGGTAGAGGCAACAAAGCAAAAGCGAGGCAGGACTGACATCTGCTCAACAGAGACGGATTCCCTGCGCTGACACAGTTCACAGTTACACGAGAAGCAATCTGAGCGGTCCGTCGACCGGAGACGTGTTTCCCAAGAGGTCGTTTAGCGAGTGAACAGCAGTGTGCGCGACTTTCAGGAGTGTGCCTGGAAAGTGCCAGAATCACCAGGAGCATCTGTGCAAAAGCTGCTGCCTCTGTGACCGCATTGAGGCACGTTCGCGTGTCTGCGAGTATATAGACGGCTCTTTCGCGTTCACTCCGAGGGAAACGGTCCGCTATTGCTTCTGTGCGCACAGACGCGATTCCCTTGTCTCTTGCGAACACAGGGAACTCTGTGCATCCAAATCTACAGGCTAAGGACGCGTCTGCATATGTTTTGGTGAACAATCGAGTGTGCGTGTTCTGACAGCTGCCTCTATGCAGACGTCTCCACAGAGCCACTTCTGAATGCCCCGCAGCCCAGGACTGAATGGATACACTAACAAGTGCACCGGTGTGAGCAACCACATATGCAGAAGGACGTCTTTCATCTCACAGAAGCGCGAACGTCTTGGCGTTCAAGCACATGGCAGAAACAAGGTGTGAACAGATGAGCTGCTGCTATTTTCTCCGTTCGGCATGCTTCGTTGTAGCTCTCTTGCCGGTCGCCGGCTTAGCGGCTTGCTTTGCGCGACTAGCTCTGGGGAGAGAAGGAGATAGCGCCGGAAACCTCGCCTTTTGCCTTCTTCGGCGCTGGAACCTGGTTGCTGCGCCTTCTCTTTGTCCATGTGCACACACACGATTCCTCAGCGAAAACCATGCAGAAACCTTTCCACGAGCACCCAGGGATGTGCACCCAGCACCACGTGCACGCACACGCAGCTAGAGAAAAGCACCTACCTTTTCACACACTGATGCCTAAGCAAACGCGTGGCCACACACACGCACACATCCGCAAGCGCGCCTACTCCCATCTATTGAGGGAAAGACGGACGAGCTCTTTGGTTGCTCTTCACAGGCTTGTCCCTGATCTATAGCTGAGGGCAAACACTTGTGTGCTTGTGGGAGAGCCTGTGTCTTTCCTGGAAGCGTTTGGGAGTTTTGCTCAGACGCGTGTTTCCTCAAGTTCAAGAATCAAGATCTAGGATACCTGCAGACAGGTGCCTGTTTGTGTGGAGACAGTCTGTTTGAAACTGTGTTCCTCAGCGCCCGCTCTTTCTCCCCGTCGCTCCACACGCCTGGGAGTCCCTTTCTTTCTCTCCACAAGCACGTGTGTTGACTTCGTCGCACATGTGCATCTGCACAAGCGTTGAGCTCAGCAGAGCGTGTCTCTTGACACTTGATGTGCGTTGGCTGTGTCTGCCTGCTCCAGTGAAGAGAGAAACGGGAAATCATCTTGGTAGAGGCAACAAAGCAAAAGCGAGGCAGGATCGACATCTGCTCAACAGAGACGGATTCCCTGCGCTGACACAGTTCACAGTTACACGAGAAGCAATCTGAGCGGTCCGTCGACCGGAGACGTGTTTCCCAAGAGGTCGTTTAGCGAGTGAACAGCAGTGTGCGCGACTTTCAGGAGTGTGCCTGGAAAGTGCCAGAATCACCAGGAGCATCTGTGCAAAAGCTGCTGCCTCTGTGACCGCATTGAGGCACGTTCGCGTGTCTGCGAGTATATAGACGGCTCTTTCGCGTTCACTCCGAGGGAAACGGTCCGCTATTGCTTCTGTGCGCACAGACGCGATTCCCTTGTCTCTTGCGAACACAGGGAACTCTGTGCATCCAAATCTACAGGCTAAGGACGCGTCTGCATATGTTTTGGTGAACAATCGAGTGTGCGTGTTCTGACAGCTGCCTCTATGCAGACGTCTCCACAGAGCCACTTCTGAATGCCCCGCAGCCCAGGACTGAATGGATACACTAACAAGTGCACCGGTGTGAGCAACCACATATGCAGAAGGACGTCTTTCATCTCACAGAAGCGCGAACGTCTTGGCGTTCAAGCACATGGCAGAAACAAGGTGTGAACAGATGAGCTGCTGCTATTTTCTCCGTTCGGCATGCTTCGTTGTAGCTCTCTTGCCGGTCGCCGGCTTAGCGGCTTGCTTTGCGCGACTAGCTCTGGGGAGAGAAGGAGATAGCGCCGGAAACCTCGCCTTTTGCCTTCTTCGGCGCTGGAACCTGGTTGCTGCGCCTTCTCTTTGTCCATGTGCACACACACGATTCCTCAGCGAAAACCATGCAGAAACCTTTCCACGAGCACCCAGGGATGTGCACCCAGCACCACGTGCACGCACACGCAGCTAGAGAAAAGCACCTACCTTTTCACACACTGATGCCTAAGCAAACGCGTGGCCACACACACGCACACATCCGCAAGCGCGCCTACTCCCATCTATTGAGGGAAAGACGGACGAGCTCTTTGGTTGCTCTTCACAGGCTTGTCCCTGATCTATAGCTGAGGGCAAACACTTGTGTGCTTGTGGGAGAGCCTGTGTCTTTCCTGGAAGCGTTTGGGAGTTTTGCTCAGACGCGTGTTTCCTCAAGTTCAAGAATCAAGATCTAGGATACCTGCAGACAGGTGCCTGTTTGTGTGGAGACAGTCTGTTTGAAACTGTGTTCCTCAGCGCCCGCTCTTTCTCCCCGTCGCTCCACACGCCTGGGAGTCCCTTTCTTTCTCTCCACAAGCACGTGTGTTGACTTCGTCGCACATGTGCATCTGCACAAGCGTTGAGCTCAGCAGAGCGTGTCTCTTGACACTTGATGTGCGTTGGCTGTGTCTGCCTGCTCCAGTGAAGAGAGAAACGGGAAATCATCTTGGTAGAGGCAACAAAGCAAAAGCGAGGCAGGATCGACATCTGCTCAACAGAGACGGATTCCCTGCGCTGACACAGTTCACAGTTACACGAGAAGCAATCTGAGCGGTCCGTCGACCGGAGACGTGTTTCCCAAGAGGTCGTTTAGCGAGTGAACAGCAGTGTGCGCGACTTTCAGGAGTGTGCCTGGAAAGTGCCAGAATCACCAGGAGCATCTGTGCAAAAGCTGCTGCCTCTGTGACCGCATTGAGGCACGTTCGCGTGTCTGCGAGTATATAGACGGCTCTTTCGCGTTCACTCCGAGGGAAACGGTCCGCTATTGCTTCTGTGCGCACAGACGCGATTCCCTTGTCTCTTGCGAACACAGGGAACTCTGTGCATCCAAATCTACAGGCTAAGGACGCGTCTGCATATGTTTTGGTGAACAATCGAGTGTGCGTGTTCTGACAGCTGCCTCTATGCAGACGTCTCCACAGAGCCACTTCTGAATGCCCCGCAGCCCAGGACTGAATGGATACACTAACAAGTGCACCGGTGTGAGCAACCACATATGCAGAAGGACGTCTTTCATCTCACAGAAGCGCGAACGTCTTGGCGTTCAAGCACATGGCAGAAACAAGGTGTGAACAGATGAGCTGCTGCTATTTTCTCCGTTCGGCATGCTTCGTTGTAGCTCTCTTGCCGGTCGCCGGCTTAGCGGCTTGCTTTGCGCGACTAGCTCTGGGGAGAGAAGGAGATAGCGCCGGAAACCTCGCCTTTTGCCTTCTTCGGCGCTGGAACCTGGTTGCTGCGCCTTCTCTTTGTCCATGTGCACACACACGATTCCTCAGCGAAAACCATGCAGAAACCTTTCCACGAGCACCCAGGGATGTGCACCCAGCACCACGTGCACGCACACGCAGCTAGAGAAAAGCACCTACCTTTTCACACACTGATGCCTAAGCAAACGCGTGGCCACACACACGCACACATCCGCAAGCGCGCCTACTCCCATCTATTGAGGGAAAGACGGACGAGCTCTTTGGTTGCTCTTCACAGGCTTGTCCCTGATCTATAGCTGAGGGCAAACACTTGTGTGCTTGTGGGAGAGCCTGTGTCTTTCCTGGAAGCGTTTGGGAGTTTTGCTCAGACGCGTGTTTCCTCAAGTTCAAGAATCAAGATCTAGGATACCTGCAGACAGGTGCCTGTTTGTGTGGAGACAGTCTGTTTGAAACTGTGTTCCTCAGCGCCCGCTCTTTCTCCCCGTCGCTCCACACGCCTGGGAGTCCCTTTCTTTCTCTCCACAAGCACGTGTGTTGACTTCGTCGCACATGTGCATCTGCACAAGCGTTGAGCTCAGCAGAGCGTGTCTCTTGACACTTGATGTGCGTTGGCTGTGTCTGCCTGCTCCAGTGAAGAGAGAAACGGGAAATCATCTTGGTAGAGGCAACAAAGCAAAAGCGAGGCAGGATCGACATCTGCTCAACAGAGACGGATTCCCTGCGCTGACACAGTTCACAGTTACACGAGAAGCAATCTGAGCGGTCCGTCGACCGGAGACGTGTTTCCCAAGAGGTCGTTTAGCGAGTGAACAGCAGTGTGCGCGACTTTCAGGAGTGTGCCTGGAAAGTGCCAGAATCACCAGGAGCATCTGTGCAAAAGCTGCTGCCTCTGTGACCGCATTGAGGCACGTTCGCGTGTCTGCGAGTATATAGACGGCTCTTTCGCGTTCACTCCGAGGGAAACGGTCCGCTATTGCTTCTGTGCGCACAGACGCGATTCCCTTGTCTCTTGCGAACACAGGGAACTCTGTGCATCCAAATCTACAGGCTAAGGACGCGTCTGCATATGTTTTGGTGAACAATCGAGTGTGCGTGTTCTGACAGCTGCCTCTATGCAGACGTCTCCACAGAGCCACTTCTGAATGCCCCGCAGCCCAGGACTGAATGGATACACTAACAAGTGCACCGGTGTGAGCAACCACATATGCAGAAGGACGTCTTTCATCTCACAGAAGCGCGAACGTCTTGGCGTTCAAGCACATGGCAGAAACAAGGTGTGAACAGATGAGCTGCTGCTATTTTCTCCGTTCGGCATGCTTCGTTGTAGCTCTCTTGCCGGTCGCCGGCTTAGCGGCTTGCTTTGCGCGACTAGCTCTGGGGAGAGAAGGAGATAGCGCCGGAAACCTCGCCTTTTGCCTTCTTCGGCGCTGGAACCTGGTTGCTGCGCCTTCTCTTTGTCCATGTGCACACACACGATTCCTCAGCGAAAACCATGCAGAAACCTTTCCACGAGCACCCAGGGATGTGCACCCAGCACCACGTGCACGCACACGCAGCTAGAGAAAAGCACCTACCTTTTCACACACTGATGCCTAAGCAAACGCGTGGCCACACACACGCACACATCCGCAAGCGCGCCTACTCCCATCTATTGAGGGAAAGACGGACGAGCTCTTTGGTTGCTCTTCACAGGCTTGTCCCTGATCTATAGCTGAGGGCAAACACTTGTGTGCTTGTGGGAGAGCCTGTGTCTTTCCTGGAAGCGTTTGGGAGTTTTGCTCAGACGCGTGTTTCCTCAAGTTCAAGAATCAAGATCTAGGATACCTGCAGACAGGTGCCTGTTTGTGTGGAGACAGTCTGTTTGAAACTGTGTTCCTCAGCGCCCGCTCTTTCTCCCCGTCGCTCCACACGCCTGGGAGTCCCTTTCTTTCTCTCCACAAGCACGTGTGTTGACTTCGTCGCACATGTGCATCTGCACAAGCGTTGAGCTCAGCAGAGCGTGTCTCTTGACACTTGATGTGCGTTGGCTGTGTCTGCCTGCTCCAGTGAAGAGAGAAACGGGAAATCATCTTGGTAGAGGCAACAAAGCAAAAGCGAGGCAGGATCGACATCTGCTCAACAGAGACGGATTCCCTGCGCTGACACAGTTCACAGTTACACGAGAAGCAATCTGAGCGGTCCGTCGACCGGAGACGTGTTTCCCAAGAGGTCGTTTAGCGAGTGAACAGCAGTGTGCGCGACTTTCAGGAGTGTGCCTGGAAAGTGCCAGAATCACCAGGAGCATCTGTGCAAAAGCTGCTGCCTCTGTGACCGCATTGAGGCACGTTCGCGTGTCTGCGAGTATATAGACGGCTCTTTCGCGTTCACTCCGAGGGAAACGGTCCGCTATTGCTTCTGTGCGCACAGACGCGATTCCCTTGTCTCTTGCGAACACAGGGAACTCTGTGCATCCAAATCTACAGGCTAAGGACGCGTCTGCATATGTTTTGGTGAACAATCGAGTGTGCGTGTTCTGACAGCTGCCTCTATGCAGACGTCTCCACAGAGCCACTTCTGAATGCCCCGCAGCCCAGGACTGAATGGATACACTAACAAGTGCACCGGTGTGAGCAACCACATATGCAGAAGGACGTCTTTCATCTCACAGAAGCGCGAACGTCTTGGCGTTCAAGCACATGGCAGAAACAAGGTGTGAACAGATGAGCTGCTGCTATTTTCTCCGTTCGGCATGCTTCGTTGTAGCTCTCTTGCCGGTCGCCGGCTTAGCGGCTTGCTTTGCGCGACTAGCTCTGGGGAGAGAAGGAGATAGCGCCGGAAACCTCGCCTTTTGCCTTCTTCGGCGCTGGAACCTGGTTGCTGCGCCTTCTCTTTGTCCATGTGCACACACACGATTCCTCAGCGAAAACCATGCAGAAACCTTTCCACGAGCACCCAGGGATGTGCACCCAGCACCACGTGCACGCACACGCAGCTAGAGAAAAGCACCTACCTTTTCACACACTGATGCCTAAGCAAACGCGTGGCCACACACACGCACACATCCGCAAGCGCGCCTACTCCCATCTATTGAGGGAAAGACGGACGAGCTCTTTGGTTGCTCTTCACAGGCTTGTCCCTGATCTATAGCTGAGGGCAAACACTTGTGTGCTTGTGGGAGAGCCTGTGTCTTTCCTGGAAGCGTTTGGGAGTTTTGCTCAGACGCGTGTTTCCTCAAGTTCAAGAATCAAGATCTAGGATACCTGCAGACAGGTGCCTGTTTGTGTGGAGACAGTCTGTTTGAAACTGTGTTCCTCAGCGCCCGCTCTTTCTCCCCGTCGCTCCACACGCCTGGGAGTCCCTTTCTTTCTCTCCACAAGCACGTGTGTTGACTTCGTCGCACATGTGCATCTGCACAAGCGTTGAGCTCAGCAGAGCGTGTCTCTTGACACTTGATGTGCGTTGGCTGTGTCTGCCTGCTCCAGTGAAGAGAGAAACGGGAAATCATCTTGGTAGAGGCAACAAAGCAAAGGCGAGGCAGGATCGACATCTGCTCAACAGAGACGGATTCCCTGCGCTGACACAGTTCACAGTTACACGAGAAGCAATCTGAGCGGTCCGTCGACCGGAGACGTGTTTCCCAAGAGGTCGTTTAGCGAGTGAACAGCAGTGTGCGCGACTTTCAGGAGTGTGCCTGGAAAGTGCCAGAATCACCAGGAGCATCTGTGCAAAAGCTGCTGCCTCTGTGACCGCATTGAGGCACGTTCGCGTGTCTGCGAGTATATAGACGGCTCTTTCGCGTTCACTCCGAGGGAAACGGTCCGCTATTGCTTCTGTGCGCACAGACGCGATTCCCTTGTCTCTTGCGAACACAGGGAACTCTGTGCATCCAAATCTACAGGCTAAGGACGCGTCTGCATATGTTTTGGTGAACAATCGAGTGTGCGTGTTCTGACAGCTGCCTCTATGCAGACGTCTCCACAGAGCCACTTCTGAATGCCCCGCAGCCCAGGACTGAATGGATACACTAACAAGTGCACCGGTGTGAGCAACCACATATGCAGAAGGACGTCTTTCATCTCACAGAAGCGCGAACGTCTTGGCGTTCAAGCACATGGCAGAAACAAGGTGTGAACAGATGAGCTGCTGCTATTTTCTCCGTTCGGCATGCTTCGTTGTAGCTCTCTTGCCGGTCGCCGGCTTAGCGGCTTGCTTTGCGCGACTAGCTCTGGGGAGAGAAGGAGATAGCGCCGGAAACCTCGCCTTTTGCCTTCTTCGGCGCTGGAACCTGGTTGCTGCGCCTTCTCTTTGTCCATGTGCACACACACGATTCCTCAGCGAAAACCATGCAGAAACCTTTCCACGAGCACCCAGGGATGTGCACCCAGCACCACGTGCACGCACACGCAGCTAGAGAAAAGCACCTACCTTTTCACACACTGATGCCTAAGCAAACGCGTGGCCACACACACGCACACATCCGCAAGCGCGCCTACTCCCATCTATTGAGGGAAAGACGGACGAGCTCTTTGGTTGCTCTTCACAGGCTTGTCCCTGATCTATAGCTGAGGGCAAACACTTGTGTGCTTGTGGGAGAGCCTGTGTCTTTCCTGGAAGCGTTTGGGAGTTTTGCTCAGACGCGTGTTTCCTCAAGTTCAAGAATCAAGATCTAGGATACCTGCAGACAGGTGCCTGTTTGTGTGGAGACAGTCTGTTTGAAACTGTGTTCCTCAGCGCCCGCTCTTTCTCCCCGTCGCTCCACACGCCTGGGAGTCCCTTTCTTTCTCTCCACAAGCACGTGTGTTGACTTCGTCGCACATGTGCATCTGCACAAGCGTTGAGCTCAGCAGAGCGTGTCTCTTGACACTTGATGTGCGTTGGCTGTGTCTGCCTGCTCCAGTGAAGAGAGAAACGGGAAATCATCTTGGTAGAGGCAACAAAGCAAAAGCGAGGCAGGATCGACATCTGCTCAACAGAGACGGATTCCCTGCGCTGACACAGTTCACAGTTACACGAGAAGCAATCTGAGCGGTCCGTCGACCGGAGACGTGTTTCCCAAGAGGTCGTTTAGCGAGTGAACAGCAGTGTGCGCGACTTTCAGGAGTGTGCCTGGAAAGTGCCAGAATCACCAGGAGCATCTGTGCAAAAGCTGCTGCCTCTGTGACCGCATTGAGGCACGTTCGCGTGTCTGCGAGTATATAGACGGCTCTTTCGCGTTCACTCCGAGGGAAACGGTCCGCTATTGCTTCTGTGCGCACAGACGCGATTCCCTTGTCTCTTGCGAACACAGGGAACTCTGTGCATCCAAATCTACAGGCTAAGGACGCGTCTGCATATGTTTTGGTGAACAATCGAGTGTGCGTGTTCTGACAGCTGCCTCTATGCAGACGTCTCCACAGAGCCACTTCTGAATGCCCCGCAGCCCAGGACTGAATGGATACACTAACAAGTGCACCGGTGTGAGCAACCACATATGCAGAAGGACGTCTTTCATCTCACAGAAGCGCGAACGTCTTGGCGTTCAAGCACATGGCAGAAACAAGGTGTGAACAGATGAGCTGCTGCTATTTTCTCCGTTCGGCATGCTTCGTTGTAGCTCTCTTGCCGGTCGCCGGCTTAGCGGCTTGCTTTGCGCGACTAGCTCTGGGGAGAGAAGGAGATAGCGCCGGAAACCTCGCCTTTTGCCTTCTTCGGCGCTGGAACCTGGTTGCTGCGCCTTCTCTTTGTCCATGTGCACACACACGATTCCTCAGCGAAAACCATGCAGAAACCTTTCCACGAGCACCCAGGGATGTGCACCCAGCACCACGTGCACGCACACGCAGCTAGAGAAAAGCACCTACCTTTTCACACACTGATGCCTAAGCAAACGCGTGGCCACACACACGCACACATCCGCAAGCGCGCCTACTCCCATCTATTGAGGGAAAGACGGACGAGCTCTTTGGTTGCTCTTCACAGGCTTGTCCCTGATCTATAGCTGAGGGCAAACACTTGTGTGCTTGTGGGAGAGCCTGTGTCTTTCCTGGAAGCGTTTGGGAGTTTTGCTCAGACGCGTGTTTCCTCAAGTTCAAGAATCAAGATCTAGGATACCTGCAGACAGGTGCCTGTTTGTGTGGAGACAGTCTGTTTGAAACTGTGTTCCTCAGCGCCCGCTCTTTCTCCCCGTCGCTCCACACGCCTGGGAGTCCCTTTCTTTCTCTCCACAAGCACGTGTGTTGACTTCGTCGCACATGTGCATCTGCACAAGCGTTGAGCTCAGCAGAGCGTGTCTCTTGACACTTGATGTGCGTTGGCTGTGTCTGCCTGCTCCAGTGAAGAGAGAAACGGGAAATCATCTTGGTAGAGGCAACAAAGCAAAAGCGAGGCAGGATCGACATCTGCTCAACAGAGACGGATTCCCTGCGCTGACACAGTTCACAGTTACACGAGAAGCAATCTGAGCGGTCCGTCGACCGGAGACGTGTTTCCCAAGAGGTCGTTTAGCGAGTGAACAGCAGTGTGCGCGACTTTCAGGAGTGTGCCTGGAAAGTGCCAGAATCACCAGGAGCATCTGTGCAAAAGCTGCTGCCTCTGTGACCGCATTGAGGCACGTTCGCGTGTCTGCGAGTATATAGACGGCTCTTTCGCGTTCACTCCGAGGGAAACGGTCCGCTATTGCTTCTGTGCGCACAGACGCGATTCCCTTGTCTCTTGCGAACACAGGGAACTCTGTGCATCCAAATCTACAGGCTAAGGACGCGTCTGCATATGTTTTGGTGAACAATCGAGTGTGCGTGTTCTGACAGCTGCCTCTATGCAGACGTCTCCACAGAGCCACTTCTGAATGCCCCGCAGCCCAGGACTGAATGGATACACTAACAAGTGCACCGGTGTGAGCAACCACATATGCAGAAGGACGTCTTTCATCTCACAGAAGCGCGAACGTCTTGGCGTTCAAGCACATGGCAGAAACAAGGTGTGAACAGATGAGCTGCTGCTATTTTCTCCGTTCGGCATGCTTCGTTGTAGCTCTCTTGCCGGTCGCCGGCTTAGCGGCTTGCTTTGCGCGACTAGCTCTGGGGAGAGAAGGAGATAGCGCCGGAAACCTCGCCTTTTGCCTTCTTCGGCGCTGGAACCTGGTTGCTGCGCCTTCTCTTTGTCCATGTGCACACACACGATTCCTCAGCGAAAACCATGCAGAAACCTTTCCACGAGCACCCAGGGATGTGCACCCAGCACCACGTGCACGCACACGCAGCTAGAGAAAAGCACCTACCTTTTCACACACTGATGCCTAAGCAAACGCGTGGCCACACACACGCACACATCCGCAAGCGCGCCTACTCCCATCTATTGAGGGAAAGACGGACGAGCTCTTTGGTTGCTCTTCACAGGCTTGTCCCTGATCTATAGCTGAGGGCAAACACTTGTGTGCTTGTGGGAGAGCCTGTGTCTTTCCTGGAAGCGTTTGGGAGTTTTGCTCAGACGCGTGTTTCCTCAAGTTCAAGAATCAAGATCTAGGATACCTGCAGACAGGTGCCTGTTTGTGTGGAGACAGTCTGTTTGAAACTGTGTTCCTCAGCGCCCGCTCTTTCTCCCCGTCGCTCCACACGCCTGGGAGTCCCTTTCTTTCTCTCCACAAGCACGTGTGTTGACTTCGTCGCACATGTGCATCTGCACAAGCGTTGAGCTCAGCAGAGCGTGTCTCTTGACACTTGATGTGCGTTGGCTGTGTCTGCCTGCTCCAGTGAAGAGAGAAACGGGAAATCATCTTGGTAGAGGCAACAAAGCAAAAGCGAGGCAGGATCGACATCTGCTCAACAGAGACGGATTCCCTGCGCTGACACAGTTCACAGTTACACGAGAAGCAATCTGAGCGGTCCGTCGACCGGAGACGTGTTTCCCAAGAGGTCGTTTAGCGAGTGAACAGCAGTGTGCGCGACTTTCAGGAGTGTGCCTGGAAAGTGCCAGAATCACCAGGAGCATCTGTGCAAAAGCTGCTGCCTCTGTGACCGCATTGAGGCACGTTCGCGTGTCTGCGAGTATATAGACGGCTCTTTCGCGTTCACTCCGAGGGAAACGGTCCGCTATTGCTTCTGTGCGCACAGACGCGATTCCCTTGTCTCTTGCGAACACAGGGAACTCTGTGCATCCAAATCTACAGGCTAAGGACGCGTCTGCATATGTTTTGGTGAACAATCGAGTGTGCGTGTTCTGACAGCTGCCTCTATGCAGACGTCTCCACAGAGCCACTTCTGAATGCCCCGCAGCCCAGGACTGAATGGATACACTAACAAGTGCACCGGTGTGAGCAACCACATATGCAGAAGGACGTCTTTCATCTCACAGAAGCGCGAACGTCTTGGCGTTCAAGCACATGGCAGAAACAAGGTGTGAACAGATGAGCTGCTGCTATTTTCTCCGTTCGGCATGCTTCGTTGTAGCTCTCTTGCCGGTCGCCGGCTTAGCGGCTTGCTTTGCGCGACTAGCTCTGGGGAGAGAAGGAGATAGCGCCGGAAACCTCGCCTTTTGCCTTCTTCGGCGCTGGAACCTGGTTGCTGCGCCTTCTCTTTGTCCATGTGCACACACACGATTCCTCAGCGAAAACCATGCAGAAACCTTTCCACGAGCACCCAGGGATGTGCACCCAGCACCACGTGCACGCACACGCAGCTAGAGAAAAGCACCTACCTTTTCACACACTGATGCCTAAGCAAACGCGTGGCCACACACACGCACACATCCGCAAGCGCGCCTACTCCCATCTATTGAGGGAAAGACGGACGAGCTCTTTGGTTGCTCTTCACAGGCTTGTCCCTGATCTATAGCTGAGGGCAAACACTTGTGTGCTTGTGGGAGAGCCTGTGTCTTTCCTGGAAGCGTTTGGGAGTTTTGCTCAGACGCGTGTTTCCTCAAGTTCAAGAATCAAGATCTAGGATACCTGCAGACAGGTGCCTGTTTGTGTGGAGACAGTCTGTTTGAAACTGTGTTCCTCAGCGCCCGCTCTTTCTCCCCGTCGCTCCACACGCCTGGGAGTCCCTTTCTTTCTCTCCACAAGCACGTGTGTTGACTTCGTCGCACATGTGCATCTGCACAAGCGTTGAGCTCAGCAGAGCGTGTCTCTTGACACTTGATGTGCGTTGGCTGTGTCTGCCTGCTCCAGTGAAGAGAGAAACGGGAAATCATCTTGGTAGAGGCAACAAAGCAAAAGCGAGGCAGGATCGACATCTGCTCAACAGAGACGGATTCCCTGCGCTGACACAGTTCACAGTTACACGAGAAGCAATCTGAGCGGTCCGTCGACCGGAGACGTGTTTCCCAAGAGGTCGTTTAGCGAGTGAACAGCAGTGTGCGCGACTTTCAGGAGTGTGCCTGGAAAGTGCCAGAATCACCAGGAGCATCTGTGCAAAAGCTGCTGCCTCTGTGACCGCATTGAGGCACGTTCGCGTGTCTGCGAGTATATAGACGGCTCTTTCGCGTTCACTCCGAGGGAAACGGTCCGCTATTGCTTCTGTGCGCACAGACGCGATTCCCTTGTCTCTTGCGAACACAGGGAACTCTGTGCATCCAAATCTACAGGCTAAGGACGCGTCTGCATATGTTTTGGTGAACAATCGAGTGTGCGTGTTCTGACAGCTGCCTCTATGCAGACGTCTCCACAGAGCCACTTCTGAATGCCCCGCAGCCCAGGACTGAATGGATACACTAACAAGTGCACCGGTGTGAGCAACCACATATGCAGAAGGACGTCTTTCATCTCACAGAAGCGCGAACGTCTTGGCGTTCAAGCACATGGCAGAAACAAGGTGTGAACAGATGAGCTGCTGCTATTTTCTCCGTTCGGCATGCTTCGTTGTAGCTCTCTTGCCGGTCGCCGGCTTAGCGGCTTGCTTTGCGCGACTAGCTCTGGGGAGAGAAGGAGATAGCGCCGGAAACCTCGCCTTTTGCCTTCTTCGGCGCTGGAACCTGGTTGCTGCGCCTTCTCTTTGTCCATGTGCACACACACGATTCCTCAGCGAAAACCATGCAGAAACCTTTCCACGAGCACCCAGGGATGTGCACCCAGCACCACGTGCACGCACACGCAGCTAGAGAAAAGCACCTACCTTTTCACACACTGATGCCTAAGCAAACGCGTGGCCACACACACGCACACATCCGCAAGCGCGCCTACTCCCATCTATTGAGGGAAAGACGGACGAGCTCTTTGGTTGCTCTTCACAGGCTTGTCCCTGATCTATAGCTGAGGGCAAACACTTGTGTGCTTGTGGGAGAGCCTGTGTCTTTCCTGGAAGCGTTTGGGAGTTTTGCTCAGACGCGTGTTTCCTCAAGTTCAAGAATCAAGATCTAGGATACCTGCAGACAGGTGCCTGTTTGTGTGGAGACAGTCTGTTTGAAACTGTGTTCCTCAGCGCCCGCTCTTTCTCCCCGTCGCTCCACACGCCTGGGAGTCCCTTTCTTTCTCTCCACAAGCACGTGTGTTGACTTCGTCGCACATGTGCATCTGCACAAGCGTTGAGCTCAGCAGAGCGTGTCTCTTGACACTTGATGTGCGTTGGCTGTGTCTGCCTGCTCCAGTGAAGAGAGAAACGGGAAATCATCTTGGTAGAGGCAACAAAGCAAAAGCGAGGCAGGATCGACATCTGCTCAACAGAGACGGATTCCCTGCGCTGACACAGTTCACAGTTACACGAGAAGCAATCTGAGCGGTCCGTCGACCGGAGACGTGTTTCCCAAGAGGTCGTTTAGCGAGTGAACAGCAGTGTGCGCGACTTTCAGGAGTGTGCCTGGAAAGTGCCAGAATCACCAGGAGCATCTGTGCAAAAGCTGCTGCCTCTGTGACCGCATTGAGGCACGTTCGCGTGTCTGCGAGTATATAGACGGCTCTTTCGCGTTCACTCCGAGGGAAACGGTCCGCTATTGCTTCTGTGCGCACAGACGCGATTCCCTTGTCTCTTGCGAACACAGGGAACTCTGTGCATCCAAATCTACAGGCTAAGGACGCGTCTGCATATGTTTTGGTGAACAATCGAGTGTGCGTGTTCTGACAGCTGCCTCTATGCAGACGTCTCCACAGAGCCACTTCTGAATGCCCCGCAGCCCAGGACTGAATGGATACACTAACAAGTGCACCGGTGTGAGCAACCACATATGCAGAAGGACGTCTTTCATCTCACAGAAGCGCGAACGTCTTGGCGTTCAAGCACATGGCAGAAACAAGGTGTGAACAGATGAGCTGCTGCTATTTTCTCCGTTCGGCATGCTTCGTTGTAGCTCTCTTGCCGGTCGCCGGCTTAGCGGCTTGCTTTGCGCGACTAGCTCTGGGGAGAGAAGGAGATAGCGCCGGAAACCTCGCCTTTTGCCTTCTTCGGCGCTGGAACCTGGTTGCTGCGCCTTCTCTTTGTCCATGTGCACACACACGATTCCTCAGCGAAAACCATGCAGAAACCTTTCCACGAGCACCCAGGGATGTGCACCCAGCACCACGTGCACGCACACGCAGCTAGAGAAAAGCACCTACCTTTTCACACACTGATGCCTAAGCAAACGCGTGGCCACACACACGCACACATCCGCAAGCGCGCCTACTCCCATCTATTGAGGGAAAGACGGACGAGCTCTTTGGTTGCTCTTCACAGGCTTGTCCCTGATCTATAGCTGAGGGCAAACACTTGTGTGCTTGTGGGAGAGCCTGTGTCTTTCCTGGAAGCGTTTGGGAGTTTTGCTCAGACGCGTGTTTCCTCAAGTTCAAGAATCAAGATCTAGGATACCTGCAGACAGGTGCCTGTTTGTGTGGAGACAGTCTGTTTGAAACTGTGTTCCTCAGCGCCCGCTCTTTCTCCCCGTCGCTCCACACGCCTGGGAGTCCCTTTCTTTCTCTCCACAAGCACGTGTGTTGACTTCGTCGCACATGTGCATCTGCACAAGCGTTGAGCTCAGCAGAGCGTGTCTCTTGACACTTGATGTGCGTTGGCTGTGTCTGCCTGCTCCAGTGAAGAGAGAAACGGGAAATCATCTTGGTAGAGGCAACAAAGCAAAAGCGAGGCAGGATCGACATCTGCTCAACAGAGACGGATTCCCTGCGCTGACACAGTTCACAGTTACACGAGAAGCAATCTGAGCGGTCCGTCGACCGGAGACGTGTTTCCCAAGAGGTCGTTTAGCGAGTGAACAGCAGTGTGCGCGACTTTCAGGAGTGTGCCTGGAAAGTGCCAGAATCACCAGGAGCATCTGTGCAAAAGCTGCTGCCTCTGTGACCGCATTGAGGCACGTTCGCGTGTCTGCGAGTATATAGACGGCTCTTTCGCGTTCACTCCGAGGGAAACGGTCCGCTATTGCTTCTGTGCGCACAGACGCGATTCCCTTGTCTCTTGCGAACACAGGGAACTCTGTGCATCCAAATCTACAGGCTAAGGACGCGTCTGCATATGTTTTGGTGAACAATCGAGTGTGCGTGTTCTGACAGCTGCCTCTATGCAGACGTCTCCACAGAGCCACTTCTGAATGCCCCGCAGCCCAGGACTGAATGGATACACTAACAAGTGCACCGGTGTGAGCAACCACATATGCAGAAGGACGTCTTTCATCTCACAGAAGCGCGAACGTCTTGGCGTTCAAGCACATGGCAGAAACAAGGTGTGAACAGATGAGCTGCTGCTATTTTCTCCGTTCGGCATGCTTCGTTGTAGCTCTCTTGCCGGTCGCCGGCTTAGCGGCTTGCTTTGCGCGACTAGCTCTGGGGAGAGAAGGAGATAGCGCCGGAAACCTCGCCTTTTGCCTTCTTCGGCGCTGGAACCTGGTTGCTGCGCCTTCTCTTTGTCCATGTGCACACACACGATTCCTCAGCGAAAACCATGCAGAAACCTTTCCACGAGCACCCAGGGATGTGCACCCAGCACCACGTGCACGCACACGCAGCTAGAGAAAAGCACCTACCTTTTCACACACTGATGCCTAAGCAAACGCGTGGCCACACACACGCACACATCCGCAAGCGCGCCTACTCCCATCTATTGAGGGAAAGACGGACGAGCTCTTTGGTTGCTCTTCACAGGCTTGTCCCTGATCTATAGCTGAGGGCAAACACTTGTGTGCTTGTGGGAGAGCCTGTGTCTTTCCTGGAAGCGTTTGGGAGTTTTGCTCAGACGCGTGTTTCCTCAAGTTCAAGAATCAAGATCTAGGATACCTGCAGACAGGTGCCTGTTTGTGTGGAGACAGTCTGTTTGAAACTGTGTTCCTCAGCGCCCGCTCTTTCTCCCCGTCGCTCCACACGCCTGGGAGTCCCTTTCTTTCTCTCCACAAGCACGTGTGTTGACTTCGTCGCACATGTGCATCTGCACAAGCGTTGAGCTCAGCAGAGCGTGTCTCTTGACACTTGATGTGCGTTGGCTGTGTCTGCCTGCTCCAGTGAAGAGAGAAACGGGAAATCATCTTGGTAGAGGCAACAAAGCAAAAGCGAGGCAGGATTGACATCTGCTCAACAGAGACGGATTCCCTGCGCTGACACAGTTCACAGTTACACGAGAAGCAATCTGAGCGGTCCGTCGACCGGAGACGTGTTTCCCAAGAGGTCGTTTAGCGAGTGAACAGCAGTGTGCGCGACTTTCAGGAGTGTGCCTGGAAAGTGCCAGAATCACCAGGAGCATCTGTGCAAAAGCTGCTGCCTCTGTGACCGCATTGAGGCACGTTCGCGTGTCTGCGAGTATATAGACGGCTCTTTCGCGTTCACTCCGAGGGAAACGGTCCGCTATTGCTTCTGTGCGCACAGACGCGATTCCCTTGTCTCTTGCGAACACAGGGAACTCTGTGCATCCAAATCTACAGGCTAAGGACGCGTCTGCATATGTTTTGGTGAACAATCGAGTGTGCGTGTTCTGACAGCTGCCTCTATGCAGACGTCTCCACAGAGCCACTTCTGAATGCCCCGCAGCCCAGGACTGAATGGATACACTAACAAGTGCACCGGTGTGAGCAACCACATATGCAGAAGGACGTCTTTCATCTCACAGAAGCGCGAACGTCTTGGCGTTCAAGCACATGGCAGAAACAAGGTGTGAACAGATGAGCTGCTGCTATTTTCTCCGTTCGGCATGCTTCGTTGTAGCTCTCTTGCCGGTCGCCGGCTTAGCGGCTTGCTTTGCGCGACTAGCTCTGGGGAGAGAAGGAGATAGCGCCGGAAACCTCGCCTTTTGCCTTCTTCGGCGCTGGAACCTGGTTGCTGCGCCTTCTCTTTGTCCATGTGCACACACACGATTCCTCAGCGAAAACCATGCAGAAACCTTTCCACGAGCACCCAGGGATGTGCACCCAGCACCACGTGCACGCACACGCAGCTAGAGAAAAGCACCTACCTTTTCACACACTGATGCCTAAGCAAACGCGTGGCCACACACACGCACACATCCGCAAGCGCGCCTACTCCCATCTATTGAGGGAAAGACGGACGAGCTCTTTGGTTGCTCTTCACAGGCTTGTCCCTGATCTATAGCTGAGGGCAAACACTTGTGTGCTTGTGGGAGAGCCTGTGTCTTTCCTGGAAGCGTTTGGGAGTTTTGCTCAGACGCGTGTTTCCTCAAGTTCAAGAATCAAGATCTAGGATACCTGCAGACAGGTGCCTGTTTGTGTGGAGACAGTCTGTTTGAAACTGTGTTCCTCAGCGCCCGCTCTTTCTCCCCGTCGCTCCACACGCCTGGGAGTCCCTTTCTTTCTCTCCACAAGCACGTGTGTTGACTTCGTCGCACATGTGCATCTGCACAAGCGTTGAGCTCAGCAGAGCGTGTCTCTTGACACTTGATGTGCGTTGGCTGTGTCTGCCTGCTCCAGTGAAGAGAGAAACGGGAAATCATCTTGGTAGAGGCAACAAAGCAAAAGCGAGGCAGGACTGACATCTGCTCAACAGAGACGGATTCCCTGCGCTGACACAGTTCACAGTTACACGAGAAGCAATCTGAGCGGTCCGTCGACCGGAGACGTGTTTCCCAAGAGGTCGTTTAGCGAGTGAACAGCAGTGTGCGCGACTTTCAGGAGTGTGCCTGGAAAGTGCCAGAATCACCAGGAGCATCTGTGCAAAAGCTGCTGCCTCTGTGACCGCATTGAGGCACGTTCGCGTGTCTGCGAGTATATAGACGGCTCTTTCGCGTTCACTCCGAGGGAAACGGTCCGCTATTGCTTCTGTGCGCACAGACGCGATTCCCTTGTCTCTTGCGAACACAGGGAACTCTGTGCATCCAAATCTACAGGCTAAGGACGCGTCTGCATATGTTTTGGTGAACAATCGAGTGTGCGTGTTCTGACAGCTGCCTCTATGCAGACGTCTCCACAGAGCCACTTCTGAATGCCCCGCAGCCCAGGACTGAATGGATACACTAACAAGTGCACCGGTGTGAGCAACCACATATGCAGAAGGACGTCTTTCATCTCACAGAAGCGCGAACGTCTTGGCGTTCAAGCACATGGCAGAAACAAGGTGTGAACAGATGAGCTGCTGCTATTTTCTCCGTTCGGCATGCTTCGTTGTAGCTCTCTTGCCGGTCGCCGGCTTAGCGGCTTGCTTTGCGCGACTAGCTCTGGGGAGAGAAGGAGATAGCGCCGGAAACCTCGCCTTTTGCCTTCTTCGGCGCTGGAACCTGGTTGCTGCGCCTTCTCTTTGTCCATGTGCACACACACGATTCCTCAGCGAAAACCATGCAGAAACCTTTCCACGAGCACCCAGGGATGTGCACCCAGCACCACGTGCACGCACACGCAGCTAGAGAAAAGCACCTACCTTTTCACACACTGATGCCTAAGCAAACGCGTGGCCATACACACGCACACATCCGCAAGCGCGCCTACTCCCATCTATTGAGGGAAAGACGGACGAGCTCTTTGGTTGCTCTTCACAGGCTTGTCCCTGATCTATAGCTGAGGGCAAACACTTGTGTGCTTGTGGGAGAGCCTGTGTCTTTCCTGGAAGCGTTTGGGAGTTTTGCTCAGACGCGTGTTTCCTCAAGTTCAAGAATCAAGATCTAGGATACCTGCAGACAGGTGCCTGTTTGTGTGGAGACAGTCTGTTTGAAACTGTGTTCCTCAGCGCCCGCTCTTTCTCCCCGTCGCTCCACACGCCTGGGAGTCCCTTTCTTTCTCTCCACAAGCACGTGTGTTGACTTCGTCGCACATGTGCATCTGCACAAGCGTTGAGCTCAGCAGAGCGTGTCTCTTGACACTTGATGTGCGTTGGCTGTGTCTGCCTGCTCCAGTGAAGAGAGAAACGGGAAATCATCTTGGTAGAGGCAACAAAGCAAAAGCGAGGCAGGATTGACATCTGCTCAACAGAGACGGATTCCCTGCGCTGACACAGTTCACAGTTACACGAGAAGCAATCTGAGCGGTCCGTCGACCGGAGACGTGTTTCCCAAGAGGTCGTTTAGCGAGTGAACAGCAGTGTGCGCGACTTTCAGGAGTGTGCCTGGAAAGTGCCAGAATCACCAGGAGCATCTGTGCAAAAGCTGCTGCCTCTGTGACCGCATTGAGGCACGTTCGCGTGTCTGCGAGTATATAGACGGCTCTTTCGCGTTCACTCCGAGGGAAACGGTCCGCTATTGCTTCTGTGCGCACAGACGCGATTCCCTTGTCTCTTGCGAACACAGGGAACTCTGTGCATCCAAATCTACAGGCTAAGGACGCGTCTGCATATGTTTTGGTGAACAATCGAGTGTGCGTGTTCTGACAGCTGCCTCTATGCAGACGTCTCCACAGAGCCACTTCTGAATGCCCCGCAGCCCAGGACTGAATGGATACACTAACAAGTGCACCGGTGTGAGCAACCACATATGCAGAAGGACGTCTTTCATCTCACAGAAGCGCGAACGTCTTGGCGTTCAAGCACATGGCAGAAACAAGGTGTGAACAGATGAGCTGCTGCTATTTTCTCCGTTCGGCATGCTTCGTTGTAGCTCTCTTGCCGGTCGCCGGCTTAGCGGCTTGCTTTGCGCGACTAGCTCTGGGGAGAGAAGGAGATAGCGCCGGAAACCTCGCCTTTTGCCTTCTTCGGCGCTGGAACCTGGTTGCTGCGCCTTCTCTTTGTCCATGTGCACACACACGATTCCTCAGCGAAAACCATGCAGAAACCTTTCCACGAGCACCCAGGGATGTGCACCCAGCACCACGTGCACGCACACGCAGCTAGAGAAAAGCACCTACCTTTTCACACACTGATGCCTAAGCAAACGCGTGGCCACACACACGCACACATCCGCAAGCGCGCCTACTCCCATCTATTGAGGGAAAGACGGACGAGCTCTTTGGTTGCTCTTCACAGGCTTGTCCCTGATCTATAGCTGAGGGCAAACACTTGTGTGCTTGTGGGAGAGCCTGTGTCTTTCCTGGAAGCGTTTGGGAGTTTTGCTCAGACGCGTGTTTCCTCAAGTTCAAGAATCAAGATCTAGGATACCTGCAGACAGGTGCCTGTTTGTGTGGAGACAGTCTGTTTGAAACTGTGTTCCTCAGCGCCCGCTCTTTCTCCCCGTCGCTCCACACGCCTGGGAGTCCCTTTCTTTCTCTCCACAAGCACGTGTGTTGACTTCGTCGCACATGTGCATCTGCACAAGCGTTGAGCTCAGCAGAGCGTGTCTCTTGACACTTGATGTGCGTTGGCTGTGTCTGCCTGCTCCAGTGAAGAGAGAAACGGGAAATCATCTTGGTAGAGGCAACAAAGCAAAAGCGAGGCAGGATTGACATCTGCTCAACAGAGACGGATTCCCTGCGCTGACACAGTTCACAGTTACACGAGAAGCAATCTGAGCGGTCCGTCGACCGGAGACGTGTTTCCCAAGAGGTCGTTTAGCGAGTGAACAGCAGTGTGCGCGACTTTCAGGAGTGTGCCTGGAAAGTGCCAGAATCACCAGGAGCATCTGTGCAAAAGCTGCTGCCTCTGTGACCGCATTGAGGCACGTTCGCGTGTCTGCGAGTATATAGACGGCTCTTTCGCGTTCACTCCGAGGGAAACGGTCCGCTATTGCTTCTGTGCGCACAGACGCGATTCCCTTGTCTCTTGCGAACACAGGGAACTCTGTGCATCCAAATCTACAGGCTAAGGACGCGTCTGCATATGTTTTGGTGAACAATCGAGTGTGCGTGTTCTGACAGCTGCCTCTATGCAGACGTCTCCACAGAGCCACTTCTGAATGCCCCGCAGCCCAGGACTGAATGGATACACTAACAAGTGCACCGGTGTGAGCAACCACATATGCAGAAGGACGTCTTTCATCTCACAGAAGCGCGAACGTCTTGGCGTTCAAGCACATGGCAGAAACAAGGTGTGAACAGATGAGCTGCTGCTATTTTCTCCGTTCGGCATGCTTCGTTGTAGCTCTCTTGCCGGTCGCCGGCTTAGCGGCTTGCTTTGCGCGACTAGCTCTGGGGAGAGAAGGAGATAGCGCCGGAAACCTCGCCTTTTGCCTTCTTCGGCGCTGGAACCTGGTTGCTGCGCCTTCTCTTTGTCCATGTGCACACACACGATTCCTCAGCGAAAACCATGCAGAAACCTTTCCACGAGCACCCAGGGATGTGCACCCAGCACCACGTGCACGCACACGCAGCTAGAGAAAAGCACCTACCTTTTCACACACTGATGCCTAAGCAAACGCGTGGCCACACACACGCACACATCCGCAAGCGCGCCTACTCCCATCTATTGAGGGAAAGACGGACGAGCTCTTTGGTTGCTCTTCACAGGCTTGTCCCTGATCTATAGCTGAGGGCAAACACTTGTGTGCTTGTGGGAGAGCCTGTGTCTTTCCTGGAAGCGTTTGGGAGTTTTGCTCAGACGCGTGTTTCCTCAAGTTCAAGAATCAAGATCTAGGATACCTGCAGACAGGTGCCTGTTTGTGTGGAGACAGTCTGTTTGAAACTGTGTTCCTCAGCGCCCGCTCTTTCTCCCCGTCGCTCCACACGCCTGGGAGTCCCTTTCTTTCTCTCCACAAGCACGTGTGTTGACTTCGTCGCACATGTGCATCTGCACAAGCGTTGAGCTCAGCAGAGCGTGTCTCTTGACACTTGATGTGCGTTGGCTGTGTCTGCCTGCTCCAGTGAAGAGAGAAACGGGAAATCATCTTGGTAGAGGCAACAAAGCAAAAGCGAGGCAGGATCGACATCTGCTCAACAGAGACGGATTCCCTGCGCTGACACAGTTCACAGTTACACGAGAAGCAATCTGAGCGGTCCGTCGACCGGAGACGTGTTTCCCAAGAGGTCGTTTAGCGAGTGAACAGCAGTGTGCGCGACTTTCAGGAGTGTGCCTGGAAAGTGCCAGAATCACCAGGAGCATCTGTGCAAAAGCTGCTGCCTCTGTGACCGCATTGAGGCACGTTCGCGTGTCTGCGAGTA
Organism: Patagioenas fasciata; assembly: GCF_037038585.1. Classification (NCBI taxonomy): domain Eukaryota; kingdom Metazoa; phylum Chordata; class Aves; order Columbiformes; family Columbidae; genus Patagioenas; species Patagioenas fasciata. Next base: position 56,272 of record NW_027288623.1, read on the forward strand.
TATAGACGGCTCTTTCGCGTTCACTCCGAGGGAAACGGTCCGCTATTGCTTCTGTGCGCACAGACGCGATTCCCTTGTCTCTTGCGAACACAGGGAACTCTGTGCATCCAAATCTACAGGCTAAGGACGCGTCTGCATATGTTTTGGTGAACAATCGAGTGTGCGTGTTCTGACAGCTGCCTCTATGCAGACGTCTCCACAGAGCCACTTCTGAATGCCCCGCAGCCCAGGACTGAATGGATACACTAACAAGTGCACCGGTGTGAGCAACCACATATGCAGAAGGACGTCTTTCATCTCACAGAAGCGCGAACGTCTTGGCGTTCAAGCACATGGCAGAAACAAGGTGTGAACAGATGAGCTGCTGCTATTTTCTCCGTTCGGCATGCTTCGTTGTAGCTCTCTTGCCGGTCGCCGGCTTAGCGGCTTGCTTTGCGCGACTAGCTCTGGGGAGAGAAGGAGATAGCGCCGGAAACCTCGCCTTTTGCCTTCTTCGGCGCTGGAACCTGGTTGCTGCGCCTTCTCTTTGTCCATGTGCACACACACGATTCCTCAGCGAAAACCATGCAGAAACCTTTCCACGAGCACCCAGGGATGTGCACCCAGCACCACGTGCACGCACACGCAGCTAGAGAAAAGCACCTACCTTTTCACACACTGATGCCTAAGCAAACGCGTGGCCACACACACGCACACATCCGCAAGCGCGCCTACTCCCATCTATTGAGGGAAAGACGGACGAGCTCTTTGGTTGCTCTTCACAGGCTTGTCCCTGATCTATAGCTGAGGGCAAACACTTGTGTGCTTGTGGGAGAGCCTGTGTCTTTCCTGGAAGCGTTTGGGAGTTTTGCTCAGACGCGTGTTTCCTCAAGTTCAAGAATCAAGATCTAGGATACCTGCAGACAGGTGCCTGTTTGTGTGGAGACAGTCTGTTTGAAACTGTGTTCCTCAGCGCCCGCTCTTTCTCCCCGTCGCTCCACACGCCTGGGAGTCCCTTTCTTTCTCTCCACAAGCACGTGTGTTGACTTCGTCGCACATGTGCATCTGCACAAGCGTTGAGCTCAGCAGAGCGTGTCTCTTGACACTTGATGTGCGTTGGCTGTGTCTGCCTGCTCCAGTGAAGAGAGAAACGGGAAATCATCTTGGTAGAGGCAACAAAGCAAAAGCGAGGCAGGATCGACATCTGCTCAACAGAGACGGATTCCCTGCGCTGACACAGTTCACAGTTACACGAGAAGCAATCTGAGCGGTCCGTCGACCGGAGACGTGTTTCCCAAGAGGTCGTTTAGCGAGTGAACAGCAGTGTGCGCGACTTTCAGGAGTGTGCCTGGAAAGTGCCAGAATCACCAGGAGCATCTGTGCAAAAGCTGCTGCCTCTGTGACCGCATTGAGGCACGTTCGCGTGTCTGCGAGTATATAGACGGCTCTTTCGCGTTCACTCCGAGGGAAACGGTCCGCTATTGCTTCTGTGCGCACAGACGCGATTCCCTTGTCTCTTGCGAACACAGGGAACTCTGTGCATCCAAATCTACAGGCTAAGGACGCGTCTGCATATGTTTTGGTGAACAATCGAGTGTGCGTGTTCTGACAGCTGCCTCTATGCAGACGTCTCCACAGAGCCACTTCTGAATGCCCCGCAGCCCAGGACTGAATGGATACACTAACAAGTGCACCGGTGTGAGCAACCACATATGCAGAAGGACGTCTTTCATCTCACAGAAGCGCGAACGTCTTGGCGTTCAAGCACATGGCAGAAACAAGGTGTGAACAGATGAGCTGCTGCTATTTTCTCCGTTCGGCATGCTTCGTTGTAGCTCTCTTGCCGGTCGCCGGCTTAGCGGCTTGCTTTGCGCGACTAGCTCTGGGGAGAGAAGGAGATAGCGCCGGAAACCTCGCCTTTTGCCTTCTTCGGCGCTGGAACCTGGTTGCTGCGCCTTCTCTTTGTCCATGTGCACACACACGATTCCTCAGCGAAAACCATGCAGAAACCTTTCCACGAGCACCCAGGGATGTGCACCCAGCACCACGTGCACGCACACGCAGCTAGAGAAAAGCACCTACCTTTTCACACACTGATGCCTAAGCAAACGCGTGGCCACACACACGCACACATCCGCAAGCGCGCCTACTCCCATCTATTGAGGGAAAGACGGACGAGCTCTTTGGTTGCTCTTCACAGGCTTGTCCCTGATCTATAGCTGAGGGCAAACACTTGTGTGCTTGTGGGAGAGCCTGTGTCTTTCCTGGAAGCGTTTGGGAGTTTTGCTCAGACGCGTGTTTCCTCAAGTTCAAGAATCAAGATCTAGGATACCTGCAGACAGGTGCCTGTTTGTGTGGAGACAGTCTGTTTGAAACTGTGTTCCTCAGCGCCCGCTCTTTCTCCCCGTCGCTCCACACGCCTGGGAGTCCCTTTCTTTCTCTCCACAAGCACGTGTGTTGACTTCGTCGCACATGTGCATCTGCACAAGCGTTGAGCTCAGCAGAGCGTGTCTCTTGACACTTGATGTGCGTTGGCTGTGTCTGCCTGCTCCAGTGAAGAGAGAAACGGGAAATCATCTTGGTAGAGGCAACAAAGCAAAAGCGAGGCAGGATCGACATCTGCTCAACAGAGACGGATTCCCTGCGCTGACACAGTTCACAGTTACACGAGAAGCAATCTGAGCGGTCCGTCGACCGGAGACGTGTTTCCCAAGAGGTCGTTTAGCGAGTGAACAGCAGTGTGCGCGACTTTCAGGAGTGTGCCTGGAAAGTGCCAGAATCACCAGGAGCATCTGTGCAAAAGCTGCTGCCTCTGTGACCGCATTGAGGCACGTTCGCGTGTCTGCGAGTATATAGACGGCTCTTTCGCGTTCACTCCGAGGGAAACGGTCCGCTATTGCTTCTGTGCGCACAGACGCGATTCCCTTGTCTCTTGCGAACACAGGGAACTCTGTGCATCCAAATCTACAGGCTAAGGACGCGTCTGCATATGTTTTGGTGAACAATCGAGTGTGCGTGTTCTGACAGCTGCCTCTATGCAGACGTCTCCACAGAGCCACTTCTGAATGCCCCGCAGCCCAGGACTGAATGGATACACTAACAAGTGCACCGGTGTGAGCAACCACATATGCAGAAGGACGTCTTTCATCTCACAGAAGCGCGAACGTCTTGGCGTTCAAGCACATGGCAGAAACAAGGTGTGAACAGATGAGCTGCTGCTATTTTCTCCGTTCGGCATGCTTCGTTGTAGCTCTCTTGCCGGTCGCCGGCTTAGCGGCTTGCTTTGCGCGACTAGCTCTGGGGAGAGAAGGAGATAGCGCCGGAAACCTCGCCTTTTGCCTTCTTCGGCGCTGGAACCTGGTTGCTGCGCCTTCTCTTTGTCCATGTGCACACACACGATTCCTCAGCGAAAACCATGCAGAAACCTTTCCACGAGCACCCAGGGATGTGCACCCAGCACCACGTGCACGCACACGCAGCTAGAGAAAAGCACCTACCTTTTCACACACTGATGCCTAAGCAAACGCGTGGCCACACACACGCACACATCCGCAAGCGCGCCTACTCCCATCTATTGAGGGAAAGACGGACGAGCTCTTTGGTTGCTCTTCACAGGCTTGTCCCTGATCTATAGCTGAGGGCAAACACTTGTGTGCTTGTGGGAGAGCCTGTGTCTTTCCTGGAAGCGTTTGGGAGTTTTGCTCAGACGCGTGTTTCCTCAAGTTCAAGAATCAAGATCTAGGATACCTGCAGACAGGTGCCTGTTTGTGTGGAGACAGTCTGTTTGAAACTGTGTTCCTCAGCGCCCGCTCTTTCTCCCCGTCGCTCCACACGCCTGGGAGTCCCTTTCTTTCTCTCCACAAGCACGTGTGTTGACTTCGTCGCACATGTGCATCTGCACAAGCGTTGAGCTCAGCAGAGCGTGTCTCTTGACACTTGATGTGCGTTGGCTGTGTCTGCCTGCTCCAGTGAAGAGAGAAACGGGAAATCATCTTGGTAGAGGCAACAAAGCAAAAGCGAGGCAGGATTGACATCTGCTCAACAGAGACGGATTCCCTGCGCTGACACAGTTCACAGTTACACGAGAAGCAATCTGAGCGGTCCGTCGACCGGAGACGTGTTTCCCAAGAGGTCGTTTAGCGAGTGAACAGCAGTGTGCGCGACTTTCAGGAGTGTGCCTGGAAAGTGCCAGAATCACCAGGAGCATCTGTGCAAAAGCTGCTGCCTCTGTGACCGCATTGAGGCACGTTCGCGTGTCTGCGAGTATATAGACGGCTCTTTCGCGTTCACTCCGAGGGAAACGGTCCGCTATTGCTTCTGTGCGCACAGACGCGATTCCCTTGTCTCTTGCGAACACAGGGAACTCTGTGCATCCAAATCTACAGGCTAAGGACGCGTCTGCATATGTTTTGGTGAACAATCGAGTGTGCGTGTTCTGACAGCTGCCTCTATGCAGACGTCTCCACAGAGCCACTTCTGAATGCCCCGCAGCCCAGGACTGAATGGATACACTAACAAGTGCACCGGTGTGAGCAACCACATATGCAGAAGGACGTCTTTCATCTCACAGAAGCGCGAACGTCTTGGCGTTCAAGCACATGGCAGAAACAAGGTGTGAACAGATGAGCTGCTGCTATTTTCTCCGTTCGGCATGCTTCGTTGTAGCTCTCTTGCCGGTCGCCGGCTTAGCGGCTTGCTTTGCGCGACTAGCTCTGGGGAGAGAAGGAGATAGCGCCGGAAACCTCGCCTTTTGCCTTCTTCGGCGCTGGAACCTGGTTGCTGCGCCTTCTCTTTGTCCATGTGCACACACACGATTCCTCAGCGAAAACCATGCAGAAACCTTTCCACGAGCACCCAGGGATGTGCACCCAGCACCACGTGCACGCACACGCAGCTAGAGAAAAGCACCTACCTTTTCACACACTGATGCCTAAGCAAACGCGTGGCCACACACACGCACACATCCGCAAGCGCGCCTACTCCCATCTATTGAGGGAAAGACGGACGAGCTCTTTGGTTGCTCTTCACAGGCTTGTCCCTGATCTATAGCTGAGGGCAAACACTTGTGTGCTTGTGGGAGAGCCTGTGTCTTTCCTGGAAGCGTTTGGGAGTTTTGCTCAGACGCGTGTTTCCTCAAGTTCAAGAATCAAGATCTAGGATACCTGCAGACAGGTGCCTGTTTGTGTGGAGACAGTCTGTTTGAAACTGTGTTCCTCAGCGCCCGCTCTTTCTCCCCGTCGCTCCACACGCCTGGGAGTCCCTTTCTTTCTCTCCACAAGCACGTGTGTTGACTTCGTCGCACATGTGCATCTGCACAAGCGTTGAGCTCAGCAGAGCGTGTCTCTTGACACTTGATGTGCGTTGGCTGTGTCTGCCTGCTCCAGTGAAGAGAGAAACGGGAAATCATCTTGGTAGAGGCAACAAAGCAAAAGCGAGGCAGGATCGACATCTGCTCAACAGAGACGGATTCCCTGCGCTGACACAGTTCACAGTTACACGAGAAGCAATCTGAGCGGTCCGTCGACCGGAGACGTGTTTCCCAAGAGGTCGTTTAGCGAGTGAACAGCAGTGTGCGCGACTTTCAGGAGTGTGCCTGGAAAGTGCCAGAATCACCAGGAGCATCTGTGCAAAAGCTGCTGCCTCTGTGACCGCATTGAGGCACGTTCGCGTGTCTGCGAGTATATAGACGGCTCTTTCGCGTTCACTCCGAGGGAAACGGTCCGCTATTGCTTCTGTGCGCACAGACGCGATTCCCTTGTCTCTTGCGAACACAGGGAACTCTGTGCATCCAAATCTACAGGCTAAGGACGCGTCTGCATATGTTTTGGTGAACAATCGAGTGTGCGTGTTCTGACAGCTGCCTCTATGCAGACGTCTCCACAGAGCCACTTCTGAATGCCCCGCAGCCCAGGACTGAATGGATACACTAACAAGTGCACCGGTGTGAGCAACCACATATGCAGAAGGACGTCTTTCATCTCACAGAAGCGCGAACGTCTTGGCGTTCAAGCACATGGCAGAAACAAGGTGTGAACAGATGAGCTGCTGCTATTTTCTCCGTTCGGCATGCTTCGTTGTAGCTCTCTTGCCGGTCGCCGGCTTAGCGGCTTGCTTTGCGCGACTAGCTCTGGGGAGAGAAGGAGATAGCGCCGGAAACCTCGCCTTTTGCCTTCTTCGGCGCTGGAACCTGGTTGCTGCGCCTTCTCTTTGTCCATGTGCACACACACGATTCCTCAGCGAAAACCATGCAGAAACCTTTCCACGAGCACCCAGGGATGTGCACCCAGCACCACGTGCACGCACACGCAGCTAGAGAAAAGCACCTACCTTTTCACACACTGATGCCTAAGCAAACGCGTGGCCACACACACGCACACATCCGCAAGCGCGCCTACTCCCATCTATTGAGGGAAAGACGGACGAGCTCTTTGGTTGCTCTTCACAGGCTTGTCCCTGATCTATAGCTGAGGGCAAACACTTGTGTGCTTGTGGGAGAGCCTGTGTCTTTCCTGGAAGCGTTTGGGAGTTTTGCTCAGACGCGTGTTTCCTCAAGTTCAAGAATCAAGATCTAGGATACCTGCAGACAGGTGCCTGTTTGTGTGGAGACAGTCTGTTTGAAACTGTGTTCCTCAGCGCCCGCTCTTTCTCCCCGTCGCTCCACACGCCTGGGAGTCCCTTTCTTTCTCTCCACAAGCACGTGTGTTGACTTCGTCGCACATGTGCATCTGCACAAGCGTTGAGCTCAGCAGAGCGTGTCTCTTGACACTTGATGTGCGTTGGCTGTGTCTGCCTGCTCCAGTGAAGAGAGAAACGGGAAATCATCTTGGTAGAGGCAACAAAGCAAAAGCGAGGCAGGATCGACATCTGCTCAACAGAGACGGATTCCCTGCGCTGACACAGTTCACAGTTACACGAGAAGCAATCTGAGCGGTCCGTCGACCGGAGACGTGTTTCCCAAGAGGTCGTTTAGCGAGTGAACAGCAGTGTGCGCGACTTTCAGGAGTGTGCCTGGAAAGTGCCAGAATCACCAGGAGCATCTGTGCAAAAGCTGCTGCCTCTGTGACCGCATTGAGGCACGTTCGCGTGTCTGCGAGTATATAGACGGCTCTTTCGCGTTCACTCCGAGGGAAACGGTCCGCTATTGCTTCTGTGCGCACAGACGCGATTCCCTTGTCTCTTGCGAACACAGGGAACTCTGTGCATCCAAATCTACAGGCTAAGGACGCGTCTGCATATGTTTTGGTGAACAATCGAGTGTGCGTGTTCTGACAGCTGCCTCTATGCAGACGTCTCCACAGAGCCACTTCTGAATGCCCCGCAGCCCAGGACTGAATGGATACACTAACAAGTGCACCGGTGTGAGCAACCACATATGCAGAAGGACGTCTTTCATCTCACAGAAGCGCGAACGTCTTGGCGTTCAAGCACATGGCAGAAACAAGGTGTGAACAGATGAGCTGCTGCTATTTTCTCCGTTCGGCATGCTTCGTTGTAGCTCTCTTGCCGGTCGCCGGCTTAGCGGCTTGCTTTGCGCGACTAGCTCTGGGGAGAGAAGGAGATAGCGCCGGAAACCTCGCCTTTTGCCTTCTTCGGCGCTGGAACCTGGTTGCTGCGCCTTCTCTTTGTCCATGTGCACACACACGATTCCTCAGCGAAAACCATGCAGAAACCTTTCCACGAGCACCCAGGGATGTGCACCCAGCACCACGTGCACGCACACGCAGCTAGAGAAAAGCACCTACCTTTTCACACACTGATGCCTAAGCAAACGCGTGGCCACACACACGCACACATCCGCAAGCGCGCCTACTCCCATCTATTGAGGGAAAGACGGACGAGCTCTTTGGTTGCTCTTCACAGGCTTGTCCCTGATCTATAGCTGAGGGCAAACACTTGTGTGCTTGTGGGAGAGCCTGTGTCTTTCCTGGAAGCGTTTGGGAGTTTTGCTCAGACGCGTGTTTCCTCAAGTTCAAGAATCAAGATCTAGGATACCTGCAGACAGGTGCCTGTTTGTGTGGAGACAGTCTGTTTGAAACTGTGTTCCTCAGCGCCCGCTCTTTCTCCCCGTCGCTCCACACGCCTGGGAGTCCCTTTCTTTCTCTCCACAAGCACGTGTGTTGACTTCGTCGCACATGTGCATCTGCACAAGCGTTGAGCTCAGCAGAGCGTGTCTCTTGACACTTGATGTGCGTTGGCTGTGTCTGCCTGCTCCAGTGAAGAGAGAAACGGGAAATCATCTTGGTAGAGGCAACAAAGCAAAAGCGAGGCAGGATCGACATCTGCTCAACAGAGACGGATTCCCTGCGCTGACACAGTTCACAGTTACACGAGAAGCAATCTGAGCGGTCCGTCGACCGGAGACGTGTTTCCCAAGAGGTCGTTTAGCGAGTGAACAGCAGTGTGCGCGACTTTCAGGAGTGTGCCTGGAAAGTGCCAGAATCACCAGGAGCATCTGTGCAAAAGCTGCTGCCTCTGTGACCGCATTGAGGCACGTTCGCGTGTCTGCGAGTATATAGACGGCTCTTTCGCGTTCACTCCGAGGGAAACGGTCCGCTATTGCTTCTGTGCGCACAGACGCGATTCCCTTGTCTCTTGCGAACACAGGGAACTCTGTGCATCCAAATCTACAGGCTAAGGACGCGTCTGCATATGTTTTGGTGAACAATCGAGTGTGCGTGTTCTGACAGCTGCCTCTATGCAGACGTCTCCACAGAGCCACTTCTGAATGCCCCGCAGCCCAGGACTGAATGGATACACTAACAAGTGCACCGGTGTGAGCAACCACATATGCAGAAGGACGTCTTTCATCTCACAGAAGCGCGAACGTCTTGGCGTTCAAGCACATGGCAGAAACAAGGTGTGAACAGATGAGCTGCTGCTATTTTCTCCGTTCGGCATGCTTCGTTGTAGCTCTCTTGCCGGTCGCCGGCTTAGCGGCTTGCTTTGCGCGACTAGCTCTGGGGAGAGAAGGAGATAGCGCCGGAAACCTCGCCTTTTGCCTTCTTCGGCGCTGGAACCTGGTTGCTGCGCCTTCTCTTTGTCCATGTGCACACACACGATTCCTCAGCGAAAACCATGCAGAAACCTTTCCACGAGCACCCAGGGATGTGCACCCAGCACCACGTGCACGCACACGCAGCTAGAGAAAAGCACCTACCTTTTCACACACTGATGCCTAAGCAAACGCGTGGCCACACACACGCACACATCCGCAAGCGCGCCTACTCCCATCTATTGAGGGAAAGACGGACGAGCTCTTTGGTTGCTCTTCACAGGCTTGTCCCTGATCTATAGCTGAGGGCAAACACTTGTGTGCTTGTGGGAGAGCCTGTGTCTTTCCTGGAAGCGTTTGGGAGTTTTGCTCAGACGCGTGTTTCCTCAAGTTCAAGAATCAAGATCTAGGATACCTGCAGACAGGTGCCTGTTTGTGTGGAGACAGTCTGTTTGAAACTGTGTTCCTCAGCGCCCGCTCTTTCTCCCCGTCGCTCCACACGCCTGGGAGTCCCTTTCTTTCTCTCCACAAGCACGTGTGTTGACTTCGTCGCACATGTGCATCTGCACAAGCGTTGAGCTCAGCAGAGCGTGTCTCTTGACACTTGATGTGCGTTGGCTGTGTCTGCCTGCTCCAGTGAAGAGAGAAACGGGAAATCATCTTGGTAGAGGCAACAAAGCAAAAGCGAGGCAGGATTGACATCTGCTCAACAGAGACGGATTCCCTGCGCTGACACAGTTCACAGTTACACGAGAAGCAATCTGAGCGGTCCGTCGACCGGAGACGTGTTTCCCAAGAGGTCGTTTAGCGAGTGAACAGCAGTGTGCGCGACTTTCAGGAGTGTGCCTGGAAAGTGCCAGAATCACCAGGAGCATCTGTGCAAAAGCTGCTGCCTCTGTGACCGCATTGAGGCACGTTCGCGTGTCTGCGAGTATATAGACGGCTCTTTCGCGTTCACTCCGAGGGAAACGGTCCGCTATTGCTTCTGTGCGCACAGACGCGATTCCCTTGTCTCTTGCGAACACAGGGAACTCTGTGCATCCAAATCTACAGGCTAAGGACGCGTCTGCATATGTTTTGGTGAACAATCGAGTGTGCGTGTTCTGACAGCTGCCTCTATGCAGACGTCTCCACAGAGCCACTTCTGAATGCCCCGCAGCCCAGGACTGAATGGATACACTAACAAGTGCACCGGTGTGAGCAACCACATATGCAGAAGGACGTCTTTCATCTCACAGAAGCGCGAACGTCTTGGCGTTCAAGCACATGGCAGAAACAAGGTGTGAACAGATGAGCTGCTGCTATTTTCTCCGTTCGGCATGCTTCGTTGTAGCTCTCTTGCCGGTCGCCGGCTTAGCGGCTTGCTTTGCGCGACTAGCTCTGGGGAGAGAAGGAGATAGCGCCGGAAACCTCGCCTTTTGCCTTCTTCGGCGCTGGAACCTGGTTGCTGCGCCTTCTCTTTGTCCATGTGCACACACACGATTCCTCAGCGAAAACCATGCAGAAACCTTTCCACGAGCACCCAGGGATGTGCACCCAGCACCACGTGCACGCACACGCAGCTAGAGAAAAGCACCTACCTTTTCACACACTGATGCCTAAGCAAACGCGTGGCCACACACACGCACACATCCGCAAGCGCGCCTACTCCCATCTATTGAGGGAAAGACGGACGAGCTCTTTGGTTGCTCTTCACAGGCTTGTCCCTGATCTATAGCTGAGGGCAAACACTTGTGTGCTTGTGGGAGAGCCTGTGTCTTTCCTGGAAGCGTTTGGGAGTTTTGCTCAGACGCGTGTTTCCTCAAGTTCAAGAATCAAGATCTAGGATACCTGCAGACAGGTGCCTGTTTGTGTGGAGACAGTCTGTTTGAAACTGTGTTCCTCAGCGCCCGCTCTTTCTCCCCGTCGCTCCACACGCCTGGGAGTCCCTTTCTTTCTCTCCACAAGCACGTGTGTTGACTTCGTCGCACATGTGCATCTGCACAAGCGTTGAGCTCAGCAGAGCGTGTCTCTTGACACTTGATGTGCGTTGGCTGTGTCTGCCTGCTCCAGTGAAGAGAGAAACGGGAAATCATCTTGGTAGAGGCAACAAAGCAAAAGCGAGGCAGGATTGACATCTGCTCAACAGAGACGGATTCCCTGCGCTGACACAGTTCACAGTTACACGAGAAGCAATCTGAGCGGTCCGTCGACCGGAGACGTGTTTCCCAAGAGGTCGTTTAGCGAGTGAACAGCAGTGTGCGCGACTTTCAGGAGTGTGCCTGGAAAGTGCCAGAATCACCAGGAGCATCTGTGCAAAAGCTGCTGCCTCTGTGACCGCATTGAGGCACGTTCGCGTGTCTGCGAGTATATAGACGGCTCTTTCGCGTTCACTCCGAGGGAAACGGTCCGCTATTGCTTCTGTGCGCACAGACGCGATTCCCTTGTCTCTTGCGAACACAGGGAACTCTGTGCATCCAAATCTACAGGCTAAGGACGCGTCTGCATATGTTTTGGTGAACAATCGAGTGTGCGTGTTCTGACAGCTGCCTCTATGCAGACGTCTCCACAGAGCCACTTCTGAATGCCCCGCAGCCCAGGACTGAATGGATACACTAACAAGTGCACCGGTGTGAGCAACCACATATGCAGAAGGACGTCTTTCATCTCACAGAAGCGCGAACGTCTTGGCGTTCAAGCACATGGCAGAAACAAGGTGTGAACAGATGAGCTGCTGCTATTTTCTCCGTTCGGCATGCTTCGTTGTAGCTCTCTTGCCGGTCGCCGGCTTAGCGGCTTGCTTTGCGCGACTAGCTCTGGGGAGAGAAGGAGATAGCGCCGGAAACCTCGCCTTTTGCCTTCTTCGGCGCTGGAACCTGGTTGCTGCGCCTTCTCTTTGTCCATGTGCACACACACGATTCCTCAGCGAAAACCATGCAGAAACCTTTCCACGAGCACCCAGGGATGTGCACCCAGCACCACGTGCACGCACACGCAGCTAGAGAAAAGCACCTACCTTTTCACACACTGATGCCTAAGCAAACGCGTGGCCACACACACGCACACATCCGCAAGCGCGCCTACTCCCATCTATTGAGGGAAAGACGGACGAGCTCTTTGGTTGCTCTTCACAGGCTTGTCCCTGATCTATAGCTGAGGGCAAACACTTGTGTGCTTGTGGGAGAGCCTGTGTCTTTCCTGGAAGCGTTTGGGAGTTTTGCTCAGACGCGTGTTTCCTCAAGTTCAAGAATCAAGATCTAGGATACCTGCAGACAGGTGCCTGTTTGTGTGGAGACAGTCTGTTTGAAACTGTGTTCCTCAGCGCCCGCTCTTTCTCCCCGTCGCTCCACACGCCTGGGAGTCCCTTTCTTTCTCTCCACAAGCACGTGTGTTGACTTCGTCGCACATGTGCATCTGCACAAGCGTTGAGCTCAGCAGAGCGTGTCTCTTGACACTTGATGTGCGTTGGCTGTGTCTGCCTGCTCCAGTGAAGAGAGAAACGGGAAATCATCTTGGTAGAGGCAACAAAGCAAAAGCGAGGCAGGATCGACATCTGCTCAACAGAGACGGATTCCCTGCGCTGACACAGTTCACAGTTACACGAGAAGCAATCTGAGCGGTCCGTCGACCGGAGACGTGTTTCCCAAGAGGTCGTTTAGCGAGTGAACAGCAGTGTGCACGACTTTCAGGAGTGTGCCTGGAAAGTGCCAGAATCACCAGGAGCATCTGTGCAAAAGCTGCTGCCTCTGTGACCGCATTGAGGCACGTTCGCGTGTCTGCGAGTATATAGACGGCTCTTTCGCGTTCACTCCGAGGGAAACGGTCCGCTATTGCTTCTGTGCGCACAGACGCGATTCCCTTGTCTCTTGCGAACACAGGGAACTCTGTGCATCCAAATCTACAGGCTAAGGACGCGTCTGCATATGTTTTGGTGAACAATCGAGTGTGCGTGTTCTGACAGCTGCCTCTATGCAGACGTCTCCACAGAGCCACTTCTGAATGCCCCGCAGCCCAGGACTGAATGGATACACTAACAAGTGCACCGGTGTGAGCAACCACATATGCAGAAGGACGTCTTTCATCTCACAGAAGCGCGAACGTCTTGGCGTTCAAGCACATGGCAGAAACAAGGTGTGAACAGATGAGCTGCTGCTATTTTCTCCGTTCGGCATGCTTCGTTGTAGCTCTCTTGCCGGTCGCCGGCTTAGCGGCTTGCTTTGCGCGACTAGCTCTGGGGAGAGAAGGAGATAGCGCCGGAAACCTCGCCTTTTGCCTTCTTCGGCGCTGGAACCTGGTTGCTGCGCCTTCTCTTTGTCCATGTGCACACACACGATTCCTCAGCGAAAACCATGCAGAAACCTTTCCACGAGCACCCAGGGATGTGCACCCAGCACCACGTGCACGCACACGCAGCTAGAGAAAAGCACCTACCTTTTCACACACTGATGCCTAAGCAAACGCGTGGCCACACACACGCACACATCCGCAAGCGCGCCTACTCCCATCTATTGAGGGAAAGACGGACGAGCTCTTTGGTTGCTCTTCACAGGCTTGTCCCTGATCTATAGCTGAGGGCAAACACTTGTGTGCTTGTGGGAGAGCCTGTGTCTTTCCTGGAAGCGTTTGGGAGTTTTGCTCAGACGCGTGTTTCCTCAAGTTCAAGAATCAAGATCTAGGATACCTGCAGACAGGTGCCTGTTTGTGTGGAGACAGTCTGTTTGAAACTGTGTTCCTCAGCGCCCGCTCTTTCTCCCCGTCGCTCCACACGCCTGGGAGTCCCTTTCTTTCTCTCCACAAGCACGTGTGTTGACTTCGTCGCACATGTGCATCTGCACAAGCGTTGAGCTCAGCAGAGCGTGTCTCTTGACACTTGATGTGCGTTGGCTGTGTCTGCCTGCTCCAGTGAAGAGAGAAACGGGAAATCATCTTGGTAGAGGCAACAAAGCAAAAGCGAGGCAGGATTGACATCTGCTCAACAGAGACGGATTCCCTGCGCTGACACAGTTCACAGTTACACGAGAAGCAATCTGAGCGGTCCGTCGACCGGAGACGTGTTTCCCAAGAGGTCGTTTAGCGAGTGAACAGCAGTGTGCGCGACTTTCAGGAGTGTGCCTGGAAAGTGCCAGAATCACCAGGAGCATCTGTGCAAAAGCTGCTGCCTCTGTGACCGCATTGAGGCACGTTCGCGTGTCTGCGAGTATATAGACGGCTCTTTCGCGTTCACTCCGAGGGAAACGGTCCGCTATTGCTTCTGTGCGCACAGACGCGATTCCCTTGTCTCTTGCGAACACAGGGAACTCTGTGCATCCAAATCTACAGGCTAAGGACGCGTCTGCATATGTTTTGGTGAACAATCGAGTGTGCGTGTTCTGACAGCTGCCTCTATGCAGACGTCTCCACAGAGCCACTTCTGAATGCCCCGCAGCCCAGGACTGAATGGATACACTAACAAGTGCACCGGTGTGAGCAACCACATATGCAGAAGGACGTCTTTCATCTCACAGAAGCGCGAACGTCTTGGCGTTCAAGCACATGGCAGAAACAAGGTGTGAACAGATGAGCTGCTGCTATTTTCTCCGTTCGGCATGCTTCGTTGTAGCTCTCTTGCCGGTCGCCGGCTTAGCGGCTTGCTTTGCGCGACTAGCTCTGGGGAGAGAAGGAGATAGCGCCGGAAACCTCGCCTTTTGCCTTCTTCGGCGCTGGAACCTGGTTGCTGCGCCTTCTCTTTGTCCATGTGCACACACACGATTCCTCAGCGAAAACCATGCAGAAACCTTTCCACGAGCACCCAGGGATGTGCACCCAGCACCACGTGCACGCACACGCAGCTAGAGAAAAGCACCTACCTTTTCACACACTGATGCCTAAGCAAACGCGTGGCCACACACACGCACACATCCGCAAGCGCGCCTACTCCCATCTATTGAGGGAAAGACGGACGAGCTCTTTGGTTGCTCTTCACAGGCTTGTCCCTGATCTATAGCTGAGGGCAAACACTTGTGTGCTTGTGGGAGAGCCTGTGTCTTTCCTGGAAGCGTTTGGGAGTTTTGCTCAGACGCGTGTTTCCTCAAGTTCAAGAATCAAGATCTAGGATACCTGCAGACAGGTGCCTGTTTGTGTGGAGACAGTCTGTTTGAAACTGTGTTCCTCAGCGCCCGCTCTTTCTCCCCGTCGCTCCACACGCCTGGGAGTCCCTTTCTTTCTCTCCACAAGCACGTGTGTTGACTTCGTCGCACATGTGCATCTGCACAAGCGTTGAGCTCAGCAGAGCGTGTCTCTTGACACTTGATGTGCGTTGGCTGTGTCTGCCTGCTCCAGTGAAGAGAGAAACGGGAAATCATCTTGGTAGAGGCAACAAAGCAAAAGCGAGGCAGGATCGACATCTGCTCAACAGAGACGGATTCCCTGCGCTGACACAGTTCACAGTTACACGAGAAGCAATCTGAGCGGTCCGTCGACCGGAGACGTGTTTCCCAAGAGGTCGTTTAGCGAGTGAACAGCAGTGTGCGCGACTTTCAGGAGTGTGCCTGGAAAGTGCCAGAATCACCAGGAGCATCTGTGCAAAAGCTGCTGCCTCTGTGACCGCATTGAGGCACGTTCGCGTGTCTGCGAGTATATAGACGGCTCTTTCGCGTTCACTCCGAGGGAAACGGTCCGCTATTGCTTCTGTGCGCACAGACGCGATTCCCTTGTCTCTTGCGAACACAGGGAACTCTGTGCATCCAAATCTACAGGCTAAGGACGCGTCTGCATATGTTTTGGTGAACAATCGAGTGTGCGTGTTCTGACAGCTGCCTCTATGCAGACGTCTCCACAGAGCCACTTCTGAATGCCCCGCAGCCCAGGACTGAATGGATACACTAACAAGTGCACCGGTGTGAGCAACCACATATGCAGAAGGACGTCTTTCATCTCACAGAAGCGCGAACGTCTTGGCGTTCAAGCACATGGCAGAAACAAGGTGTGAACAGATGAGCTGCTGCTATTTTCTCCGTTCGGCATGCTTCGTTGTAGCTCTCTTGCCGGTCGCCGGCTTAGCGGCTTGCTTTGCGCGACTAGCTCTGGGGAGAGAAGGAGATAGCGCCGGAAACCTCGCCTTTTGCCTTCTTCGGCGCTGGAACCTGGTTGCTGCGCCTTCTCTTTGTCCATGTGCACACACACGATTCCTCAGCGAAAACCATGCAGAAACCTTTCCACGAGCACCCAGGGATGTGCACCCAGCACCACGTGCACGCACACGCAGCTAGAGAAAAGCACCTACCTTTTCACACACTGATGCCTAAGCAAACGCGTGGCCACACACACGCACACATCCGCAAGCGCGCCTACTCCCATCTATTGAGGGAAAGACGGACGAGCTCTTTGGTTGCTCTTCACAGGCTTGTCCCTGATCTATAGCTGAGGGCAAACACTTGTGTGCTTGTGGGAGAGCCTGTGTCTTTCCTGGAAGCGTTTGGGAGTTTTGCTCAGACGCGTGTTTCCTCAAGTTCAAGAATCAAGATCTAGGATACCTGCAGACAGGTGCCTGTTTGTGTGGAGACAGTCTGTTTGAAACTGTGTTCCTCAGCGCCCGCTCTTTCTCCCCGTCGCTCCACACGCCTGGGAGTCCCTTTCTTTCTCTCCACAAGCACGTGTGTTGACTTCGTCGCACATGTGCATCTGCACAAGCGTTGAGCTCAGCAGAGCGTGTCTCTTGACACTTGATGTGCGTTGGCTGTGTCTGCCTGCTCCAGTGAAGAGAGAAACGGGAAATCATCTTGGTAGAGGCAACAAAGCAAAAGCGAGGCAGGATTGACATCTGCTCAACAGAGACGGATTCCCTGCGCTGACACAGTTCACAGTTACACGAGAAGCAATCTGAGCGGTCCGTCGACCGGAGACGTGTTTCCCAAGAGGTCGTTTAGCGAGTGAACAGCAGTGTGCGCGACTTTCAGGAGTGTGCCTGGAAAGTGCCAGAATCACCAGGAGCATCTGTGCAAAAGCTGCTGCCTCTGTGACCGCATTGAGGCACGTTCGCGTGTCTGCGAGTATATAGACGGCTCTTTCGCGTTCACTCCGAGGGAAACGGTCCGCTATTGCTTCTGTGCGCACAGACGCGATTCCCTTGTCTCTTGCGAACACAGGGAACTCTGTGCATCCAAATCTACAGGCTAAGGACGCGTCTGCATATGTTTTGGTGAACAATCGAGTGTGCGTGTTCTGACAGCTGCCTCTATGCAGACGTCTCCACAGAGCCACTTCTGAATGCCCCGCAGCCCAGGACTGAATGGATACACTAACAAGTGCACCGGTGTGAGCAACCACATATGCAGAAGGACGTCTTTCATCTCACAGAAGCGCGAACGTCTTGGCGTTCAAGCACATGGCAGAAACAAGGTGTGAACAGATGAGCTGCTGCTATTTTCTCCGTTCGGCATGCTTCGTTGTAGCTCTCTTGCCGGTCGCCGGCTTAGCGGCTTGCTTTGCGCGACTAGCTCTGGGGAGAGAAGGAGATAGCGCCGGAAACCTCGCCTTTTGCCTTCTTCGGCGCTGGAACCTGGTTGCTGCGCCTTCTCTTTGTCCATGTGCACACACACGATTCCTCAGCGAAAACCATGCAGAAACCTTTCCACGAGCACCCAGGGATGTGCACCCAGCACCACGTGCACGCACACGCAGCTAGAGAAAAGCACCTACCTTTTCACACACTGATGCCTAAGCAAACGCGTGGCCACACACACGCACACATCCGCAAGCGCGCCTACTCCCATCTATTGAGGGAAAGACGGACGAGCTCTTTGGTTGCTCTTCACAGGCTTGTCCCTGATCTATAGCTGAGGGCAAACACTTGTGTGCTTGTGGGAGAGCCTGTGTCTTTCCTGGAAGCGTTTGGGAGTTTTGCTCAGACGCGTGTTTCCTCAAGTTCAAGAATCAAGATCTAGGATACCTGCAGACAGGTGCCTGTTTGTGTGGAGACAGTCTGTTTGAAACTGTGTTCCTCAGCGCCCGCTCTTTCTCCCCGTCGCTCCACACGCCTGGGAGTCCCTTTCTTTCTCTCCACAAGCACGTGTGTTGACTTCGTCGCACATGTGCATCTGCACAAGCGTTGAGCTCAGCAGAGCGTGTCTCTTGACACTTGATGTGCGTTGGCTGTGTCTGCCTGCTCCAGTGAAGAGAGAAACGGGAAATCATCTTGGTAGAGGCAACAAAGCAAAAGCGAGGCAGGATTGACATCTGCTCAACAGAGACGGATTCCCTGCGCTGACACAGTTCACAGTTACACGAGAAGCAATCTGAGCGGTCCGTCGACCGGAGACGTGTTTCCCAAGAGGTCGTTTAGCGAGTGAACAGCAGTGTGCGCGACTTTCAGGAGTGTGCCTGGAAAGTGCCAGAATCACCAGGAGCATCTGTGCAAAAGCTGCTGCCTCTGTGACCGCATTGAGGCACGTTCGCGTGTCTGCGAGTATATAGACGGCTCTTTCGCGTTCACTCCGAGGGAAACGGTCCGCTATTGCTTCTGTGCGCACAGACGCGATTCCCTTGTCTCTTGCGAACACAGGGAACTCTGTGCATCCAAATCTACAGGCTAAGGACGCGTCTGCATATGTTTTGGTGAACAATCGAGTGTGCGTGTTCTGACAGCTGCCTCTATGCAGACGTCTCCACAGAGCCACTTCTGAATGCCCCGCAGCCCAGGACTGAATGGATACACTAACAAGTGCACCGGTGTGAGCAACCACATATGCAGAAGGACGTCTTTCATCTCACAGAAGCGCGAACGTCTTGGCGTTCAAGCACATGGCAGAAACAAGGTGTGAACAGATGAGCTGCTGCTATTTTCTCCGTTCGGCATGCTTCGTTGTAGCTCTCTTGCCGGTCGCCGGCTTAGCGGCTTGCTTTGCGCGACTAGCTCTGGGGAGAGAAGGAGATAGCGCCGGAAACCTCGCCTTTTGCCTTCTTCGGCGCTGGAACCTGGTTGCTGCGCCTTCTCTTTGTCCATGTGCACACACACGATTCCTCAGCGAAAACCATGCAGAAACCTTTCCACGAGCACCCAGGGATGTGCACCCAGCACCACGTGCACGCACACGCAGCTAGAGAAAAGCACCTACCTTTTCACACACTGATGCCTAAGCAAACGCGTGGCCACACACACGCACACATCCGCAAGCGCGCCTACTCCCATCTATTGAGGGAAAGACGGACGAGCTCTTTGGTTGCTCTTCACAGGCTTGTCCCTGATCTATAGCTGAGGGCAAACACTTGTGTGCTTGTGGGAGAGCCTGTGTCTTTCCTGGAAGCGTTTGGGAGTTTTGCTCAGACGCGTGTTTCCTCAAGTTCAAGAATCAAGATCTAGGATACCTGCAGACAGGTGCCTGTTTGTGTGGAGACAGTCTGTTTGAAACTGTGTTCCTCAGCGCCCGCTCTTTCTCCCCGTCGCTCCACACGCCTGGGAGTCCCTTTCTTTCTCTCCACAAGCACGTGTGTTGACTTCGTCGCACATGTGCATCTGCACAAGCGTTGAGCTCAGCAGAGCGTGTCTCTTGACACTTGATGTGCGTTGGCTGTGTCTGCCTGCTCCAGTGAAGAGAGAAACGGGAAATCATCTTGGTAGAGGCAACAAAGCAAAAGCGAGGCAGGATCGACATCTGCTCAACAGAGACGGATTCCCTGCGCTGACACAGTTCACAGTTACACGAGAAGCAATCTGAGCGGTCCGTCGACCGGAGACGTGTTTCCCAAGAGGTCGTTTAGCGAGTGAACAGCAGTGTGCGCGACTTTCAGGAGTGTGCCTGGAAAGTGCCAGAATCACCAGGAGCATCTGTGCAAAAGCTGCTGCCTCTGTGACCGCATTGAGGCACGTTCGCGTGTCTGCGAGTATATAGACGGCTCTTTCGCGTTCACTCCGAGGGAAACGGTCCGCTATTGCTTCTGTGCGCACAGACGCGATTCCCTTGTCTCTTGCGAACACAGGGAACTCTGTGCATCCAAATCTACAGGCTAAGGACGCGTCTGCATATGTTTTGGTGAACAATCGAGTGTGCGTGTTCTGACAGCTGCCTCTATGCAGACGTCTCCACAGAGCCACTTCTGAATGCCCCGCAGCCCAGGACTGAATGGATACACTAACAAGTGCACCGGTGTGAGCAACCACATATGCAGAAGGACGTCTTTCATCTCACAGAAGCGCGAACGTCTTGGCGTTCAAGCACATGGCAGAAACAAGGTGTGAACAGATGAGCTGCTGCTATTTTCTCCGTTCGGCATGCTTCGTTGTAGCTCTCTTGCCGGTCGCCGGCTTAGCGGCTTGCTTTGCGCGACTAGCTCTGGGGAGAGAAGGAGATAGCGCCGGAAACCTCGCCTTTTGCCTTCTTCGGCGCTGGAACCTGGTTGCTGCGCCTTCTCTTTGTCCATGTGCACACACACGATTCCTCAGCGAAAACCATGCAGAAACCTTTCCACGAGCACCCAGGGATGTGCACCCAGCACCACGTGCACGCACACGCAGCTAGAGAAAAGCACCTACCTTTTCACACACTGATGCCTAAGCAAACGCGTGGCCACACACACGCACACATCCGCAAGCGCGCCTACTCCCATCTATTGAGGGAAAGACGGACGAGCTCTTTGGTTGCTCTTCACAGGCTTGTCCCTGATCTATAGCTGAGGGCAAACACTTGTGTGCTTGTGGGAGAGCCTGTGTCTTTCCTGGAAGCGTTTGGGAGTTTTGCTCAGACGCGTGTTTCCTCAAGTTCAAGAATCAAGATCTAGGATACCTGCAGACAGGTGCCTGTTTGTGTGGAGACAGTCTGTTTGAAACTGTGTTCCTCAGCGCCCGCTCTTTCTCCCCGTCGCTCCACACGCCTGGGAGTCCCTTTCTTTCTCTCCACAAGCACGTGTGTTGACTTCGTCGCACATGTGCATCTGCACAAGCGTTGAGCTCAGCAGAGCGTGTCTCTTGACACTTGATGTGCGTTGGCTGTGTCTGCCTGCTCCAGTGAAGAGAGAAACGGGAAATCATCTTGGTAGAGGCAACAAAGCAAAAGCGAGGCAGGATCGACATCTGCTCAACAGAGACGGATTCCCTGCGCTGACACAGTTCACAGTTACACGAGAAGCAATCTGAGCGGTCCGTCGACCGGAGACGTGTTTCCCAAGAGGTCGTTTAGCGAGTGAACAGCAGTGTGCGCGACTTTCAGGAGTGTGCCTGGAAAGTGCCAGAATCACCAGGAGCATCTGTGCAAAAGCTGCTGCCTCTGTGACCGCATTGAGGCACGTTCGCGTGTCTGCGAGTATATAGACGGCTCTTTCGCGTTCACTCCGAGGGAAACGGTCCGCTATTGCTTCTGTGCGCACAGACGCGATTCCCTTGTCTCTTGCGAACACAGGGAACTCTGTGCATCCAAATCTACAGGCTAAGGACGCGTCTGCATATGTTTTGGTGAACAATCGAGTGTGCGTGTTCTGACAGCTGCCTCTATGCAGACGTCTCCACAGAGCCACTTCTGAATGCCCCGCAGCCCAGGACTGAATGGATACACTAACAAGTGCACCGGTGTGAGCAACCACATATGCAGAAGGACGTCTTTCATCTCACAGAAGCGCGAACGTCTTGGCGTTCAAGCACATGGCAGAAACAAGGTGTGAACAGATGAGCTGCTGCTATTTTCTCCGTTCGGCATGCTTCGTTGTAGCTCTCTTGCCGGTCGCCGGCTTAGCGGCTTGCTTTGCGCGACTAGCTCTGGGGAGAGAAGGAGATAGCGCCGGAAACCTCGCCTTTTGCCTTCTTCGGCGCTGGAACCTGGTTGCTGCGCCTTCTCTTTGTCCATGTGCACACACACGATTCCTCAGCGAAAACCATGCAGAAACCTTTCCACGAGCACCCAGGGATGTGCACCCAGCACCACGTGCACGCACACGCAGCTAGAGAAAAGCACCTACCTTTTCACACACTGATGCCTAAGCAAACGCGTGGCCACACACACGCACACATCCGCAAGCGCGCCTACTCCCATCTATTGAGGGAAAGACGGACGAGCTCTTTGGTTGCTCTTCACAGGCTTGTCCCTGATCTATAGCTGAGGGCAAACACTTGTGTGCTTGTGGGAGAGCCTGTGTCTTTCCTGGAAGCGTTTGGGAGTTTTGCTCAGACGCGTGTTTCCTCAAGTTCAAGAATCAAGATCTAGGATACCTGCAGACAGGTGCCTGTTTGTGTGGAGACAGTCTGTTTGAAACTGTGTTCCTCAGCGCCCGCTCTTTCTCCCCGTCGCTCCACACGCCTGGGAGTCCCTTTCTTTCTCTCCACAAGCACGTGTGTTGACTTCGTCGCACATGTGCATCTGCACAAGCGTTGAGCTCAGCAGAGCGTGTCTCTTGACACTTGATGTGCGTTGGCTGTGTCTGCCTGCTCCAGTGAAGAGAGAAACGGGAAATCATCTTGGTAGAGGCAACAAAGCAAAAGCGAGGCAGGATCGACATCTGCTCAACAGAGACGGATTCCCTGCGCTGACACAGTTCACAGTTACACGAGAAGCAATCTGAGCGGTCCGTCGACCGGAGACGTGTTTCCCAAGAGGTCGTTTAGCGAGTGAACAGCAGTGTGCGCGACTTTCAGGAGTGTGCCTGGAAAGTGCCAGAATCACCAGGAGCATCTGTGCAAAAGCTGCTGCCTCTGTGACCGCATTGAGGCACGTTCGCGTGTCTGCGAGTATATAGACGGCTCTTTCGCGTTCACTCCGAGGGAAACGGTCCGCTATTGCTTCTGTGCGCACAGACGCGATTCCCTTGTCTCTTGCGAACACAGGGAACTCTGTGCATCCAAATCTACAGGCTAAGGACGCGTCTGCATATGTTTTGGTGAACAATCGAGTGTGCGTGTTCTGACAGCTGCCTCTATGCAGACGTCTCCACAGAGCCACTTCTGAATGCCCCGCAGCCCAGGACTGAATGGATACACTAACAAGTGCACCGGTGTGAGCAACCACATATGCAGAAGGACGTCTTTCATCTCACAGAAGCGCGAACGTCTTGGCGTTCAAGCACATGGCAGAAACAAGGTGTGAACAGATGAGCTGCTGCTATTTTCTCCGTTCGGCATGCTTCGTTGTAGCTCTCTTGCCGGTCGCCGGCTTAGCGGCTTGCTTTGCGCGACTAGCTCTGGGGAGAGAAGGAGATAGCGCCGGAAACCTCGCCTTTTGCCTTCTTCGGCGCTGGAACCTGGTTGCTGCGCCTTCTCTTTGTCCATGTGCACACACACGATTCCTCAGCGAAAACCATGCAGAAACCTTTCCACGAGCACCCAGGGATGTGCACCCAGCACCACGTGCACGCACACGCAGCTAGAGAAAAGCACCTACCTTTTCACACACTGATGCCTAAGCAAACGCGTGGCCACACACACGCACACATCCGCAAGCGCGCCTACTCCCATCTATTGAGGGAAAGACGGACGAGCTCTTTGGTTGCTCTTCACAGGCTTGTCCCTGATCTATAGCTGAGGGCAAACACTTGTGTGCTTGTGGGAGAGCCTGTGTCTTTCCTGGAAGCGTTTGGGAGTTTTGCTCAGACGCGTGTTTCCTCAAGTTCAAGAATCAAGATCTAGGATACCTGCAGACAGGTGCCTGTTTGTGTGGAGACAGTCTGTTTGAAACTGTGTTCCTCAGCGCCCGCTCTTTCTCCCCGTCGCTCCACACGCCTGGGAGTCCCTTTCTTTCTCTCCACAAGCACGTGTGTTGACTTCGTCGCACATGTGCATCTGCACAAGCGTTGAGCTCAGCAGAGCGTGTCTCTTGACACTTGATGTGCGTTGGCTGTGTCTGCGTGCTCCAGTGAAGAGAGAAACGGGAAATCATCTTGGTAGAGGCAACAAAGCAAAAGCGAGGCAGGATCGACATCTGCTCAACAGAGACGGATTCCCTGCGCTGACACAGTTCACAGTTACACGAGAAGCAATCTGAGCGGTCCGTCGACCGGAGACGTGTTTCCCAAGAGGTCGTTTAGCGAGTGAACAGCAGTGTGCGCGACTTTCAGGAGTGTGCCTGGAAAGTGCCAGAATCACCAGGAGCATCTGTGCAAAAGCTGCTGCCTCTGTGACCGCATTGAGGCACGTTCGCGTGTCTGCGAGTATATAGACGGCTCTTTCGCGTTCACTCCGAGGGAAACGGTCCGCTATTGCTTCTGTGCGCACAGACGCGATTCCCTTGTCTCTTGCGAACACAGGGAACTCTGTGCATCCAAATCTACAGGCTAAGGACGCGTCTGCATATGTTTTGGTGAACAATCGAGTGTGCGTGTTCTGACAGCTGCCTCTATGCAGACGTCTCCACAGAGCCACTTCTGAATGCCCCGCAGCCCAGGACTGAATGGATACACTAACAAGTGCACCGGTGTGAGCAACCACATATGCAGAAGGACGTCTTTCATCTCACAGAAGCGCGAACGTCTTGGCGTTCAAGCACATGGCAGAAACAAGGTGTGAACAGATGAGCTGCTGCTATTTTCTCCGTTCGGCATGCTTCGTTGTAGCTCTCTTGCCGGTCGCCGGCTTAGCGGCTTGCTTTGCGCGACTAGCTCTGGGGAGAGAAGGAGATAGCGCCGGAAACCTCGCCTTTTGCCTTCTTCGGCGCTGGAACCTGGTTGCTGCGCCTTCTCTTTGTCCATGTGCACACACACGATTCCTCAGCGAAAACCATGCAGAAACCTTTCCACGAGCACCCAGGGATGTGCACCCAGCACCACGTGCACGCACACGCAGCTAGAGAAAAGCACCTACCTTTTCACACACTGATGCCTAAGCAAACGCGTGGCCACACACACGCACACATCCGCAAGCGCGCCTACTCCCATCTATTGAGGGAAAGACGGACGAGCTCTTTGGTTGCTTTTCACAGGCTTGTCCCTGATCTATAGCTGAGGGCAAACACTTGTGTGCTTGTGGGAGAGCCTGTGTCTTTCCTGGAAGCGTTTGGGAGTTTTGCTCAGACGCGTGTTTCCTCAAGTTCAAGAATCAAGATCTAGGATACCTGCAGACAGGTGCCTGTTTGTGTGGAGACAGTCTGTTTGAAACTGTGTTCCTCAGCGCCCGCTCTTTCTCCCCGTCGCTCCACACGCCTGGGAGTCCCTTTCTTTCTCTCCACAAGCACGTGTGTTGACTTCGTCGCACATGTGCATCTGCACAAGCGTTGAGCTCAGCAGAGCGTGTCTCTTGACACTTGATGTGCGTTGGCTGTGTCTGCCTGCTCCAGTGAAGAGAGAAACGGGAAATCATCTTGGTAGAGGCAACAAAGCAAAAGCGAGGCAGGATTGACATCTGCTCAACAGAGACGGATTCCCTGCGCTGACACAGTTCACAGTTACACGAGAAGCAATCTGAGCGGTCCGTCGACCGGAGACGTGTTTCCCAAGAGGTCGTTTAGCGAGTGAACAGCAGTGTGCGCGACTTTCAGGAGTGTGCCTGGAAAGTGCCAGAATCACCAGGAGCATCTGTGCAAAAGCTGCTGCCTCTGTGACCGCATTGAGGCACGTTCGCGTGTCTGCGAGTATATAGACGGCTCTTTCGCGTTCACTCCGAGGGAAACGGTCCGCTATTGCTTCTGTGCGCACAGACGCGATTCCCTTGTCTCTTGCGAACACAGGGAACTCTGTGCATCCAAATCTACAGGCTAAGGATGCGTCTGCATATGTTTTGGTGAACAATCGAGTGTGCGTGTTCTGACAGCTGCCTCTATGCAGACGTCTCCACAGAGCCACTTCTGAATGCCCCGCAGCCCAGGACTGAATGGATACACTAACAAGTGCACCGGTGTGAGCAACCACATATGCAGAAGGACGTCTTTCATCTCACAGAAGCGCGAACGTCTTGGCGTTCAAGCACATGGCAGAAACAAGGTGTGAACAGATGAGCTGCTGCTATTTTCTCCGTTCGGCATGCTTCGTTGTAGCTCTCTTGCCGGTCGCCGGCTTAGCGGCTTGCTTTGCGCGACTAGCTCTGGGGAGAGAAGGAGATAGCGCCGGAAACCTCGCCTTTTGCCTTCTTCGGCGCTGGAACCTGGTTGCTGCGCCTTCTCTTTGTCCATGTGCACACACACGATTCCTCAGCGAAAACCATGCAGAAACCTTTCCACGAGCACCCAGGGATGTGCACCCAGCACCACGTGCACGCACACGCAGCTAGAGAAAAGCACCTACCTTTTCACACACTGATGCCTAAGCAAACGCGTGGCCACACACACGCACACATCCGCAAGCGCGCCTACTCCCATCTATTGAGGGAAAGACGGACGAGCTCTTTGGTTGCTCTTCACAGGCTTGTCCCTGATCTATAGCTGAGGGCAAACACTTGTGTGCTTGTGGGAGAGCCTGTGTCTTTCCTGGAAGCGTTTGGGAGTTTTGCTCAGACGCGTGTTTCCTCAAGTTCAAGAATCAAGATCTAGGATACCTGCAGACAGGTGCCTGTTTGTGTGGAGACAGTCTGTTTGAAACTGTGTTCCTCAGCGCCCGCTCTTTCTCCCCGTCGCTCCACACGCCTGGGAGTCCCTTTCTTTCTCTCCACAAGCACGTGTGTTGACTTCGTCGCACATGTGCATCTGCACAAGCGTTGAGCTCAGCAGAGCGTGTCTCTTGACACTTGATGTGCGTTGGCTGTGTCTGCGTGCTCCAGTGAAGAGAGAAACGGGAAATCATCTTGGTAGAGGCAACAAAGCAAAAGCGAGGCAGGATCGACATCTGCTCAACAGAGACGGATTCCCTGCGCTGACACAGTTCACAGTTACACGAGAAGCAATCTGAGCGGTCCGTCGACCGGAGACGTGTTTCCCAAGAGGTCGTTTAGCGAGTGAACAGCAGTGTGCGCGACTTTCAGGAGTGTGCCTGGAAAGTGCCAGAATCACCAGGAGCATCTGTGCAAAAGCTGCTGCCTCTGTGACCGCATTGAGGCACGTTCGCGTGTCTGCGAGTATATAGACGGCTCTTTCGCGTTCACTCCGAGGGAAACGGTCCGCTATTGCTTCTGTGCGCACAGACGCGATTCCCTTGTCTCTTGCGAACACAGGGAACTCTGTGCATCCAAATCTACAGGCTAAGGACGCGTCTGCATATGTTTTGGTGAACAATCGAGTG
Source organism: Patagioenas fasciata (assembly GCF_037038585.1). NCBI lineage: Eukaryota > Metazoa > Chordata > Aves > Columbiformes > Columbidae > Patagioenas > Patagioenas fasciata. The sequence continues at coordinate 83,318 of NW_027288623.1, forward strand.
TGCGTGTTCTGACAGCTGCCTCTATGCAGACGTCTCCACAGAGCCACTTCTGAATGCCCCGCAGCCCAGGACTGAATGGATACACTAACAAGTGCACCGGTGTGAGCAACCACATATGCAGAAGGACGTCTTTCATCTCACAGAAGCGCGAACGTCTTGGCGTTCAAGCACATGGCAGAAACAAGGTGTGAACAGATGAGCTGCTGCTATTTTCTCCGTTCGGCATGCTTCGTTGTAGCTCTCTTGCCGGTCGCCGGCTTAGCGGCTTGCTTTGCGCGACTAGCTCTGGGGAGAGAAGGAGATAGCGCCGGAAACCTCGCCTTTTGCCTTCTTCGGCGCTGGAACCTGGTTGCTGCGCCTTCTCTTTGTCCATGTGCACACACACGATTCCTCAGCGAAAACCATGCAGAAACCTTTCCACGAGCACCCAGGGATGTGCACCCAGCACCACGTGCACGCACACGCAGCTAGAGAAAAGCACCTACCTTTTCACACACTGATGCCTAAGCAAACGCGTGGCCACACACACGCACACATCCGCAAGCGCGCCTACTCCCATCTATTGAGGGAAAGACGGACGAGCTCTTTGGTTGCTCTTCACAGGCTTGTCCCTGATCTATAGCTGAGGGCAAACACTTGTGTGCTTGTGGGAGAGCCTGTGTCTTTCCTGGAAGCGTTTGGGAGTTTTGCTCAGACGCGTGTTTCCTCAAGTTCAAGAATCAAGATCTAGGATACCTGCAGACAGGTGCCTGTTTGTGTGGAGACAGTCTGTTTGAAACTGTGTTCCTCAGCGCCCGCTCTTTCTCCCCGTCGCTCCACACGCCTGGGAGTCCCTTTCTTTCTCTCCACAAGCACGTGTGTTGACTTCGTCGCACATGTGCATCTGCACAAGCGTTGAGCTCAGCAGAGCGTGTCTCTTGACACTTGATGTGCGTTGGCTGTGTCTGCCTGCTCCAGTGAAGAGAGAAACGGGAAATCATCTTGGTAGAGGCAACAAAGCAAAAGCGAGGCAGGATTGACATCTGCTCAACAGAGACGGATTCCCTGCGCTGACACAGTTCACAGTTACACGAGAAGCAATCTGAGCGGTCCGTCGACCGGAGACGTGTTTCCCAAGAGGTCGTTTAGCGAGTGAACAGCAGTGTGCGCGACTTTCAGGAGTGTGCCTGGAAAGTGCCAGAATCACCAGGAGCATCTGTGCAAAAGCTGCTGCCTCTGTGACCGCATTGAGGCACGTTCGCGTGTCTGCGAGTATATAGACGGCTCTTTCGCGTTCACTCCGAGGGAAACGGTCCGCTATTGCTTCTGTGCGCACAGACGCGATTCCCTTGTCTCTTGCGAACACAGGGAACTCTGTGCATCCAAATCTACAGGCTAAGGACGCGTCTGCATATGTTTTGGTGAACAATCGAGTGTGCGTGTTCTGACAGCTGCCTCTATGCAGACGTCTCCACAGAGCCACTTCTGAATGCCCCGCAGCCCAGGACTGAATGGATACACTAACAAGTGCACCGGTGTGAGCAACCACATATGCAGAAGGACGTCTTTCATCTCACAGAAGCGCGAACGTCTTGGCGTTCAAGCACATGGCAGAAACAAGGTGTGAACAGATGAGCTGCTGCTATTTTCTCCGTTCGGCATGCTTCGTTGTAGCTCTCTTGCCGGTCGCCGGCTTAGCGGCTTGCTTTGCGCGACTAGCTCTGGGGAGAGAAGGAGATAGCGCCGGAAACCTCGCCTTTTGCCTTCTTCGGCGCTGGAACCTGGTTGCTGCGCCTTCTCTTTGTCCATGTGCACACACACGATTCCTCAGCGAAAACCATGCAGAAACCTTTCCACGAGCACCCAGGGATGTGCACCCAGCACCACGTGCACGCACACGCAGCTAGAGAAAAGCACCTACCTTTTCACACACTGATGCCTAAGCAAACGCGTGGCCACACACACGCACACATCCGCAAGCGCGCCTACTCCCATCTATTGAGGGAAAGACGGACGAGCTCTTTGGTTGCTCTTCACAGGCTTGTCCCTGATCTATAGCTGAGGGCAAACACTTGTGTGCTTGTGGGAGAGCCTGTGTCTTTCCTGGAAGCGTTTGGGAGTTTTGCTCAGACGCGTGTTTCCTCAAGTTCAAGAATCAAGATCTAGGATACCTGCAGACAGGTGCCTGTTTGTGTGGAGACAGTCTGTTTGAAACTGTGTTCCTCAGCGCCCGCTCTTTCTCCCCGTCGCTCCACACGCCTGGGAGTCCCTTTCTTTCTCTCCACAAGCACGTGTGTTGACTTCGTCGCACATGTGCATCTGCACAAGCGTTGAGCTCAGCAGAGCGTGTCTCTTGACACTTGATGTGCGTTGGCTGTGTCTGCCTGCTCCAGTGAAGAGAGAAACGGGAAATCATCTTGGTAGAGGCAACAAAGCAAAAGCGAGGCAGGATTGACATCTGCTCAACAGAGACGGATTCCCTGCGCTGACACAGTTCACAGTTACACGAGAAGCAATCTGAGCGGTCCGTCGACCGGAGACGTGTTTCCCAAGAGGTCGTTTAGCGAGTGAACAGCAGTGTGCGCGACTTTCAGGAGTGTGCCTGGAAAGTGCCAGAATCACCAGGAGCATCTGTGCAAAAGCTGCTGCCTCTGTGACCGCATTGAGGCACGTTCGCGTGTCTGCGAGTATATAGACGGCTCTTTCGCGTTCACTCCGAGGGAAACGGTCCGCTATTGCTTCTGTGCGCACAGACGCGATTCCCTTGTCTCTTGCGAACACAGGGAACTCTGTGCATCCAAATCTACAGGCTAAGGACGCGTCTGCATATGTTTTGGTGAACAATCGAGTGTGCGTGTTCTGACAGCTGCCTCTATGCAGACGTCTCCACAGAGCCACTTCTGAATGCCCCGCAGCCCAGGACTGAATGGATACACTAACAAGTGCACCGGTGTGAGCAACCACATATGCAGAAGGACGTCTTTCATCTCACAGAAGCGCGAACGTCTTGGCGTTCAAGCACATGGCAGAAACAAGGTGTGAACAGATGAGCTGCTGCTATTTTCTCCGTTCGGCATGCTTCGTTGTAGCTCTCTTGCCGGTCGCCGGCTTAGCGGCTTGCTTTGCGCGACTAGCTCTGGGGAGAGAAGGAGATAGCGCCGGAAACCTCGCCTTTTGCCTTCTTCGGCGCTGGAACCTGGTTGCTGCGCCTTCTCTTTGTCCATGTGCACACACACGATTCCTCAGCGAAAACCATGCAGAAACCTTTCCACGAGCACCCAGGGATGTGCACCCAGCACCACGTGCACGCACACGCAGCTAGAGAAAAGCACCTACCTTTTCACACACTGATGCCTAAGCAAACGCGTGGCCACACACACGCACACATCCGCAAGCGCGCCTACTCCCATCTATTGAGGGAAAGACGGACGAGCTCTTTGGTTGCTCTTCACAGGCTTGTCCCTGATCTATAGCTGAGGGCAAACACTTGTGTGCTTGTGGGAGAGCCTGTGTCTTTCCTGGAAGCGTTTGGGAGTTTTGCTCAGACGCGTGTTTCCTCAAGTTCAAGAATCAAGATCTAGGATACCTGCAGACAGGTGCCTGTTTGTGTGGAGACAGTCTGTTTGAAACTGTGTTCCTCAGCGCCCGCTCTTTCTCCCCGTCGCTCCACACGCCTGGGAGTCCCTTTCTTTCTCTCCACAAGCACGTGTGTTGACTTCGTCGCACATGTGCATCTGCACAAGCGTTGAGCTCAGCAGAGCGTGTCTCTTGACACTTGATGTGCGTTGGCTGTGTCTGCCTGCTCCAGTGAAGAGAGAAACGGGAAATCATCTTGGTAGAGGCAACAAAGCAAAAGCGAGGCAGGATTGACATCTGCTCAACAGAGACGGATTCCCTGCGCTGACACAGTTCACAGTTACACGAGAAGCAATCTGAGCGGTCCGTCGACCGGAGACGTGTTTCCCAAGAGGTCGTTTAGCGAGTGAACAGCAGTGTGCGCGACTTTCAGGAGTGTGCCTGGAAAGTGCCAGAATCACCAGGAGCATCTGTGCAAAAGCTGCTGCCTCTGTGACCGCATTGAGGCACGTTCGCGTGTCTGCGAGTATATAGACGGCTCTTTCGCGTTCACTCCGAGGGAAACGGTCCGCTATTGCTTCTGTGCGCACAGACGCGATTCCCTTGTCTCTTGCGAACACAGGGAACTCTGTGCATCCAAATCTACAGGCTAAGGACGCGTCTGCATATGTTTTGGTGAACAATCGAGTGTGCGTGTTCTGACAGCTGCCTCTATGCAGACGTCTCCACAGAGCCACTTCTGAATGCCCCGCAGCCCAGGACTGAATGGATACACTAACAAGTGCACCGGTGTGAGCAACCACATATGCAGAAGGACGTCTTTCATCTCACAGAAGCGCGAACGTCTTGGCGTTCAAGCACATGGCAGAAACAAGGTGTGAACAGATGAGCTGCTGCTATTTTCTCCGTTCGGCATGCTTCGTTGTAGCTCTCTTGCCGGTCGCCGGCTTAGCGGCTTGCTTTGCGCGACTAGCTCTGGGGAGAGAAGGAGATAGCGCCGGAAACCTCGCCTTTTGCCTTCTTCGGCGCTGGAACCTGGTTGCTGCGCCTTCTCTTTGTCCATGTGCACACACACGATTCCTCAGCGAAAACCATGCAGAAACCTTTCCACGAGCACCCAGGGATGTGCACCCAGCACCACGTGCACGCACACGCAGCTAGAGAAAAGCACCTACCTTTTCACACACTGATGCCTAAGCAAACGCGTGGCCACACACACGCACACATCCGCAAGCGCGCCTACTCCCATCTATTGAGGGAAAGACGGACGAGCAACGTCCTGACAGGCTTGAGGGGAAAAACGTCCGTTGACGGTTGGCGTACTGCACGCCCGCCTACGGGGCTGCAGGGGAATCCACATTTGGAAGGTACCTGAAGATGTGTGCCTGTTCTTGGAGCTCCGCTAGTAGGGTAGCAAAGACACTCGTAGGCAGTACTGAATGCTGCTCCGTGCTACTTCTCCTCCGCTGGCAAATGCTTCACAGTCGCCCGAGGAAAGACGTTTAACAATCGATCTCCAAGAGGAATGAAACACATGATGCCATAAGGCGAAAGAATAGCAGGGCATCTCTTCACAGGCTTGTCCCTGATCTATAGCTGAGGGCAAACACTTGTGTGCTTGTGGGAGAGCCTGTGTCTTTCCTGGAAGCGTTTGGGAGTTTTGCTCAGACGCGTGTTTCCTCAAGTTCAAGAATCAAGATCTAGGATACCTGCAGACAGGTGCCTGTTTGTGTGGAGACAGTCTGTTTGAAACTGTGTTCCTCAGCGCCCGCTCTTTCTCCCCGTCGCTCCACACGCCTGGGAGTCCCTTTCTTTCTCTCCACAAGCACGTGTGTTGACTTCGTCGCACATGTGCATCTGCACAAGCGTTGAGCTCAGCAGAGCGTGTCTCTTGACACTTGATGTGCGTTGGCTGTGTCTGCCTGCTCCAGTGAAGAGAGAAACGGGAAATCATCTTGGTAGAGGCAACAAAGCAAAAGCGAGGCAGGATTGACATCTGCTCAACAGAGACGGATTCCCTGCGCTGACACAGTTCACAGTTACACGAGAAGCAATCTGAGCGGTCCGTCGACCGGAGACGTGTTTCCCAAGAGGTCGTTTAGCGAGTGAACAGCAGTGTGCGCGACTTTCAGGAGTGTGCCTGGAAAGTGCCAGAATCACCAGGAGCATCTGTGCAAAAGCTGCTGCCTCTGTGACCGCATTGAGGCACGTTCGCGTGTCTGCGAGTATATAGACGGCTCTTTCGCGTTCACTCCGAGGGAAACGGTCCGCTATTGCTTCTGTGCGCACAGACGCGATTCCCTTGTCTCTTGCGAACACAGGGAACTCTGTGCATCCAAATCTACAGGCTAAGGACGCGTCTGCATATGTTTTGGTGAACAATCGAGTGTGCGTGTTCTGACAGCTGCCTCTATGCAGACGTCTCCACAGAGCCACTTCTGAATGCCCCGCAGCCCAGGACTGAATGGATACACTAACAAGTGCACCGGTGTGAGCAACCACATATGCAGAAGGACGTCTTTCATCTCACAGAAGCGCGAACGTCTTGGCGTTCAAGCACATGGCAGAAACAAGGTGTGAACAGATGAGCTGCTGCTATTTTCTCCGTTCGGCATGCTTCGTTGTAGCTCTCTTGCCGGTCGCCGGCTTAGCGGCTTGCTTTGCGCGACTAGCTCTGGGGAGAGAAGGAGATAGCGCCGGAAACCTCGCCTTTTGCCTTCTTCGGCGCTGGAACCTGGTTGCTGCGCCTTCTCTTTGTCCATGTGCACACACACGATTCCTCAGCGAAAACCATGCAGAAACCTTTCCACGAGCACCCAGGGATGTGCACCCAGCACCACGTGCACGCACACGCAGCTAGAGAAAAGCACCTACCTTTTCACACACTGATGCCTAAGCAAACGCGTGGCCACACACACGCACACATCCGCAAGCGCGCCTACTCCCATCTATTGAGGGAAAGACGGACGAGCTCTTTGGTTGCTCTTCACAGGCTTGTCCCTGATCTATAGCTGAGGGCAAACACTTGTGTGCTTGTGGGAGAGCCTGTGTCTTTCCTGGAAGCGTTTGGGAGTTTTGCTCAGACGCGTGTTTCCTCAAGTTCAAGAATCAAGATCTAGGATACCTGCAGACAGGTGCCTGTTTGTGTGGAGACAGTCTGTTTGAAACTGTGTTCCTCAGCGCCCGCTCTTTCTCCCCGTCGCTCCACACGCCTGGGAGTCCCTTTCTTTCTCTCCACAAGCACGTGTGTTGACTTCGTCGCACATGTGCATCTGCACAAGCGTTGAGCTCAGCAGAGCGTGTCTCTTGACACTTGATGTGCGTTGGCTGTGTCTGCCTGCTCCAGTGAAGAGAGAAACGGGAAATCATCTTGGTAGAGGCAACAAAGCAAAAGCGAGGCAGGATTGACATCTGCTCAACAGAGACGGATTCCCTGCGCTGACACAGTTCACAGTTACACGAGAAGCAATCTGAGCGGTCCGTCGACCGGAGACGTGTTTCCCAAGAGGTCGTTTAGCGAGTGAACAGCAGTGTGCGCGACTTTCAGGAGTGTGCCTGGAAAGTGCCAGAATCACCAGGAGCATCTGTGCAAAAGCTGCTGCCTCTGTGACCGCATTGAGGCACGTTCGCGTGTCTGCGAGTATATAGACGGCTCTTTCGCGTTCACTCCGAGGGAAACGGTCCGCTATTGCTTCTGTGCGCACAGACGCGATTCCCTTGTCTCTTGCGAACACAGGGAACTCTGTGCATCCAAATCTACAGGCTAAGGACGCGTCTGCATATGTTTTGGTGAACAATCGAGTGTGCGTGTTCTGACAGCTGCCTCTATGCAGACGTCTCCACAGAGCCACTTCTGAATGCCCCGCAGCCCAGGACTGAATGGATACACTAACAAGTGCACCGGTGTGAGCAACCACATATGCAGAAGGACGTCTTTCATCTCACAGAAGCGCGAACGTCTTGGCGTTCAAGCACATGGCAGAAACAAGGTGTGAACAGATGAGCTGCTGCTATTTTCTCCGTTCGGCATGCTTCGTTGTAGCTCTCTTGCCGGTCGCCGGCTTAGCGGCTTGCTTTGCGCGACTAGCTCTGGGGAGAGAAGGAGATAGCGCCGGAAACCTCGCCTTTTGCCTTCTTCGGCGCTGGAACCTGGTTGCTGCGCCTTCTCTTTGTCCATGTGCACACACACGATTCCTCAGCGAAAACCATGCAGAAACCTTTCCACGAGCACCCAGGGATGTGCACCCAGCACCACGTGCACGCACACGCAGCTAGAGAAAAGCACCTACCTTTTCACACACTGATGCCTAAGCAAACGCGTGGCCACACACACGCACACATCCGCAAGCGCGCCTACTCCCATCTATTGAGGGAAAGACGGACGAGCAACGTCCTGACAGGCTTGAGGGGAAAAACGTCCGTTGACGGTTGGCGTACTGCACGCCCGCCTACGGGGCTGCAGGGGAATCCACATTTGGAAGGTACCTGAAGATGTGTGCCTGTTCTTGGAGCTCCGCTAGTAGGGTAGCAAAGACACTCGTAGGCAGTACTGAATGCTGCTCCGTGCTACTTCTCCTCCGCTGGCAAATGCTTCACAGTCGCCCGAGGAAAGACGTTTAACAATCGATCTCCAAGAGGAACGAAACACATGATGCCATAAGGCGAAAGAATAGCAGGGCATCTCTTCACAGGCTTGTCCCTGATCTATAGCTGAGGGCAAACACTTGTGTGCTTGTGGGAGAGCCTGTGTCTTTCCTGGAAGCGTTTGGGAGTTTTGCTCAGACGCGTGTTTCCTCAAGTTCAAGAATCAAGATCTAGGATACCTGCAGACAGGTGCCTGTTTGTGTGGAGACAGTCTGTTTGAAACTGTGTTCCTCAGCGCCCGCTCTTTCTCCCCGTCGCTCCACACGCCTGGGAGTCCCTTTCTTTCTCTCCACAAGCACGTGTGTTGACTTCGTCGCACATGTGCATCTGCACAAGCGTTGAGCTCAGCAGAGCGTGTCTCTTGACACTTGATGTGCGTTGGCTGTGTCTGCCTGCTCCAGTGAAGAGAGAAACGGGAAATCATCTTGGTAGAGGCAACAAAGCAAAAGCGAGGCAGGATTGACATCTGCTCAACAGAGACGGATTCCCTGCGCTGACACAGTTCACAGTTACACGAGAAGCAATCTGAGCGGTCCGTCGACCGGAGACGTGTTTCCCAAGAGGTCGTTTAGCGAGTGAACAGCAGTGTGCGCGACTTTCAGGAGTGTGCCTGGAAAGTGCCAGAATCACCAGGAGCATCTGTGCAAAAGCTGCTGCCTCTGTGACCGCATTGAGGCACGTTCGCGTGTCTGCGAGTATATAGACGGCTCTTTCGCGTTCACTCCGAGGGAAACGGTCCGCTATTGCTTCTGTGCGCACAGACGCGATTCCCTTGTCTCTTGCGAACACAGGGAACTCTGTGCATCCAAATCTACAGGCTAAGGACGCGTCTGCATATGTTTTGGTGAACAATCGAGTGTGCGTGTTCTGACAGCTGCCTCTATGCAGACATCTCCACAGAGCCACTTCTGAATGCCCCGCAGCCCAGGACTGAATGGATACACTAACAAGTGCACCGGTGTGAGCAACCACATATGCAGAAGGACGTCTTTCATCTCACAGAAGCGCGAACGTCTTGGCGTTCAAGCACATGGCAGAAACAAGGTGTGAACAGATGAGCTGCTGCTATTTTCTCCGTTCGGCATGCTTCGTTGTAGCTCTCTTGCCGGTCGCCGGCTTAGCGGCTTGCTTTGCGCGACTAGCTCTGGGGAGAGAAGGAGATAGCGCCGGAAACCTCGCCTTTTGCCTTCTTCGGCGCTGGAACCTGGTTGCTGCGCCTTCTCTTTGTCCATGTGCACACACACGATTCCTCAGCGAAAACCATGCAGAAACCTTTCCACGAGCACCCAGGGATGTGCACCCAGCACCACGTGCACGCACACGCAGCTAGAGAAAAGCACCTACCTTTTCACACACTGATGCCTAAGCAAACGCGTGGCCACACACACGCACACATCCGCAAGCGCGCCTACTCCCATCTATTGAGGGAAAGACGGACGAGCTCTTTGGTTGCTCTTCACAGGCTTGTCCCTGATCTATAGCTGAGGGCAAACACTTGTGTGCTTGTGGGAGAGCCTGTGTCTTTCCTGGAAGCGTTTGGGAGTTTTGCTCAGACGCGTGTTTCCTCAAGTTCAAGAATCAAGATCTAGGATACCTGCAGACAGGTGCCTGTTTGTGTGGAGACAGTCTGTTTGAAACTGTGTTCCTCAGCGCCCGCTCTTTCTCCCCGTCGCTCCACACGCCTGGGAGTCCCTTTCTTTCTCTCCACAAGCACGTGTGTTGACTTCGTCGCACATGTGCATCTGCACAAGCGTTGAGCTCAGCAGAGCGTGTCTCTTGACACTTGATGTGCGTTGGCTGTGTCTGCCTGCTCCAGTGAAGAGAGAAACGGGAAATCATCTTGGTAGAGGCAACAAAGCAAAAGCGAGGCAGGATCGACATCTGCTCAACAGAGACGGATTCCCTGCGCTGACACAGTTCACAGTTACACGAGAAGCAATCTGAGCGGTCCGTCGACCGGAGACGTGTTTCCCAAGAGGTCGTTTAGCGAGTGAACAGCAGTGTGCGCGACTTTCAGGAGTGTGCCTGGAAAGTGCCAGAATCACCAGGAGCATCTGTGCAAAAGCTGCTGCCTCTGTGACCGCATTGAGGCACGTTCGCGTGTCTGCGAGTATATAGACGGCTCTTTCGCGTTCACTCCAAGGGAAACGGTCCGCTATTGCTTCTGTGCGTACAGACGCGATTCCCTTGTCTCTTGCGAACACAGGGAACTCTGTGCATCCAAATCTACAGGCTAAGGACGCGTCTGCGTATGTTTTGGTGAACAATCGAGTGTGCGTGTTCTGACAGCTGCCTCTATGCAGACGTCTCCACAGAGCCACTTCTGAATGCCCCGCAGCCCAGGACTGAATGGATACACTAACAAGTGCACCGGTGTGAGCAACCACATATGCAGAAGGACGTCTTTCATCTCACAGAAGCGCGAACGTCTTGGCGTTCAAGCACATGGCAGAAACAAGGTGTGAACAGATGAGCTGCTGCTATTTTCTCCGTTCGGCATGCTTCGTTGTAGCTCTCTTGCCGGTCGCCGGCTTAGCGGCTTGCTTTGCGCGACTAGCTCTGGGGAGAGAAGGAGATAGCGCCGGAAACCTCGCCTTTTGCCTTCTTCGGCGCTGGAACCTGGTTGCTGCGCCTTCTCTTTGTCCATGTGCACACACACGATTCCTCAGCGAAAACCATGCAGAAACCTTTCCACGAGCACCCAGGGATGTGCACCCAGCACCACGTGCACGCACACGCAGCTAGAGAAAAGCACCTACCTTTTCACACACTGATGCCTAAGCAAACGCGTGGCCACACACACGCACACATCCGCAAGCGCGCCTACTCCCATCTATTGAGGCAAAGACGGACGAGCAACGTCCTGACAGGCTTGAGGGGAAAAACGTCCGTTGACGGTTGGCGTACTGCACGCCCGCCTACGGGGCTGCAGGGGAATCCACATTTGGAAGGTACCTGAAGATGTGTGCCTGTTCTTGGAGCTCCGCTAGTAGGGTAGCAAAGACACTCGTAGGCAGTACTGAATGCTGCTCCGTGCTACTTCTCCTCCGCTGGCAAATGCTTCACAGTCGCCCGAGGAAAGACGTTTAACAATCGATCTCCAAGAGGAACGAAACACATGATGCCATAAGGCGAAAGAATAGCAGGGCATCTCTTCACAGGCTTGTCCCTGATCTATAGCTGAGGGCAAACACTTGTGTGCTTGTGGGAGAGCCTGTGTCTTTCCTGGAAGCGTTTGGGAGTTTTGCTCAGACGCGTGTTTCCTCAAGTTCAAGAATCAAGATCTAGGATACCTGCAGACAGGTGCCTGTTTGTGTGGAGACAGTCTGTTTGAAACTGTGTTCCTCAGCGCCCGCTCTTTCTCCCCGTCGCTCCACACGCCTGGGAGTCCCTTTCTTTCTCTCCACAAGCACGTGTGTTGACTTCGTCGCACATGTGCATCTGCACAAGCGTTGAGCTCAGCAGAGCGTGTCTCTTGACACTTGATGTGCGTTGGCTGTGTCTGCCTGCTCCAGTGAAGAGAGAAACGGGAAATCATCTTGGTAGAGGCAACAAAGCAAAAGCGAGGCAGGATCGACATCTGCTCAACAGAGACGGATTCCCTGCGCTGACACAGTTCACAGTTACACGAGAAGCAATCTGAGCCGTCCGTCGACCGCAGACGTGTTTCCCAAGAGGTCGTTTAGCGAGTGAACAGCAGTGTGCGCGACTTTCAGGAGTGTGCCTGGAAAGTGCCAGAATCACCAGGAGCATCTGTGCAAAAGCTGCTGCCTCTGTGACCGCATTGAGGCACGTTCCCGTGTCTGCGAGTATATAGACGGCTCTTTCGCGTTCACTCCGAGGGAAACGGTCCGCTATTGCTTCTGTGCGTACAGACGCGATTCCCTTGTCTCTTGCGAACACAGGGAACTCTGTGCATCCAAATCTACAGGCTAAGGACGCGTCTGCATATGTTTTGGTGAACAATCGAGTGTGCGTGTTCTGACAGCTGCCTCTATGCAGACGTCTCCACAGAGCCACTTCTGAATGCCCCGCAGCCCAGGACTGAATGGATACACTAACAAGTGCACCGGTGTGAGCAACCACATATGCAGAAGGACGTCTTTCATCTCACAGAAGCGCGAACGTCTTGGCGTTCAAGCACATGGCAGAAACAAGGTGTGAACAGATGAGCTGCTGCTATTTTCTCCGTTCGGCATGCTTCGTTGTAGCTCTCTTGCCGGTCGCCGGCTTAGCGGCTTGCTTTGCGCGACTAGCTCTGGGGAGAGAAGGAGATAGCGCCGGAAACCTCGCCTTTTGCCTTCTTTGGCGCTGGAACCTGGTTGCTGCGCCTTCTCTTTGTCCATGTGCACACACACGATTCCTCAGCGAAAACCATGCAGAAACCTTTCCACGAGCACCCAGGGATGTGCACCCAGCACCACGTGCACGCACACGCAGCTAGAGAAAAGCACCTACCTTTTCACACACTGATGCCTAAGCAGACGCGTGGCCACACACACGCACACATCCGCAAGCGCACCCACTCCCATCTATTGAGGTTGGGGATAGGGGTTGGGGTTAAGTTTAGATTTGGGGTTAGGGGTTGGGGTTAGGTTTAGATTTGGGGTTAAGGGGTTGGGGTTAGGGGTTGGGGTTAGGTTTAGATTTGGGGTTAGGTTTACATTTGGGGTTAGGAGTTGGGGTTAGGTTTAGATTTGGGGTTAGGTTTAGATTTGGGGTTAGGGTTTGGGGTTAGGTTTAGATTTGGGGTTAGGTTTAGATTTGGAGTTAGGGGTTGGGGTTAGGTTTAGATTTGGGGTTTAGTTTTGGGGTTAGGTTTAGATTTGGGGTTTAGATTTGGGGTTAGGTTTAGATTTGGGGTTTAGATTTGGGGTTAGGTGTTGGGGTTAGATATTGGGGTTAGGTTTAGATTTGGGGTAAGGGGTTGGGGTTAGGTTTAGATTTGGGCTTAGGGGTTGGCGTTAGGTTTAGATTTGGGGTTAGGTTTGAATTTGGGGTTAGTGGTTGGGGTTAGGTTAAGATTTGGGGTTAGGTTTAGATTTGGGGTTAGGGGTTGGGGTTAGGTTTAGATTTGGGGTTAGGTTTAGATTTGGGGTTAGGGGTTGGGGTTAGGTTTAGATATGGGGTTAGGTTTAGATTTGGGGTCAGGGGTTGAGGTTAGGTTTAAATTTGGGGTTAGGTTTAGATTTGGGGATAGGGGTTGGGGTTAGGTTTAGATTTGGGGTTAGGTTTATATTTGGGGTTAGGGGTTGGGGTTAGGTTTAGATTTGGGGTTAGGTTTAGATTTGGGGTTAGGGGTTGGGGTTAGGGGTTGGGGTTAGGTTTAGATTTGGGGTTAGGGGTTGGGGTTAGGGGTTGGGGTTAGGTTTAGATTTGGGGTTTAGATTTGGGGTTAGGCTTAGATTTGGGGTTCGGTTTAAATTTGGGGTTTAGATTTGGTGTTAGGTTTAGATTTGGAGTTAGGGGTTGGGGTTAGGTTTAGATTTGGGCTTAGGTTTAGATTTGGGGTTTAGATTTGGGGTTAGGGGTTAGGGTTAGGTTTAGATTTGGGGTTTAGATTTGGGGTTAGGTTTAGATTTGGAGTTAGGTTTAGATTTGGGGTTTAGATTTGGGGTTAGGTTTAGATTTGGGGTTAGGGGTTGGGGTGAGGTTTAGATTTGGGGTTAGGTTTAGATTTGGGGTTTAGATTTGGGGTTAGGTTTAGATTTGGGGTTAGGTTTAGATTTGGGGTTTAGATTTGGGGTTAGGTCTAGATTTGGGGTTAGGGGTTGGGGTTAGGTTTAGATTTGGGGTTAGGTTTAGATTTGGGGTTTAGATTTGGGGTTAGGTTTAGATTTGGGGTTAGGTTTAGATTTGGGGTTTAGATTTGGGCTTAGGTTTAGATTTGGGGTTAGGGGTTGGGGTTAGGTTTAGATTTGGGGTTATGTTTAGATTTGGGGTTAGGGGTTGGGTTAGGTTTAGATTTGGGGTTTAGATTTGGGGTTAGGTTTATATTTGGGGTTAGGTTTAGATTTGGGATTTAGATTTGGGGTTAGGTTTAGATTTGGGTTAGGGGTCGGGGTTAGGTTTAGATTTGGGTTTAGGTTTAGATTTGGGGTTTAGATTTGGGGTTAGGTTTAGATTTGGGGTTAGGTTTAGATTTGGGGTTAGGGGTTGGGGTTAGGTTTAGATTTGGGGTTAGGTTTAGATTTGGGGTTTAGATTTGGGGTTAGGTTTAGATTTGGGGTTAGGGGTTGGGGTTAGGTTTAGATTTGGGGTTAGGTTTAGATTTGGGGTTAGGGGTTGGGGTTAGGTTTAGATTTGGGGTTAGGTTTAGATTTGGGGTTTAGATTTGGGGTTAGGTCTAGATTTGGGGTTAGGGGTTGGGGTTAGGTTTAGATTTGGGGTTAGGTTTAGATTTGGGGTTCAGATTTGAGGTTAGGTTTAGATTTGGGGTTTAGATTTGGGGTTAGGTTTAGAGTTGGGGTTAGGGGTTCGGGTTAGGTTTAGATTTGGGGTTAGGTTTAGATTTGGGGTTTAGATTTGGAGTTAGGTTTAGATTTGGGGCTAGGTTTAGCTTTGGGGTTAGGGGTTGGGGTTGGGTTTAGATTTGGGGTTAGGTTTGGATTTGGGGTTTAGATTTGGGGTTAGGTTTAGATTTGGGGTTAGGGGTTGGGGTTAGGTTTAGATTTGGGGTTAGGTTTAGATTTGGGGTTTAGATTTGGGGTTAGGTTTAGATTTGGGGTTTAGTTTTGGGGTTAGGTTTAGATTTGGGGTTTAGATTTGGGGTTAGGTTTAGATTTGGGGTTAGGGGTTGGGGTTAGGTTTAGATTTGGGGTTTAGATTTGGGGTTAGGTTTAGATTTGGGGTTAGGTTTAGATTTGGGGTTTAGATTTGGGGTTAGGTTTAGATTTGGGGTTAGGGGTTTGGGTTAGGTTTAGATTTGGGGTTTAGATTTGGGGTTAGGTTTAGATTTGGGGTTAGGGGTTGGGGTTAGGTTTAGATTTGGGGTTAGGTTTAGATTTGGGGTTTAGATTTGGGGTTGGGTTTAGATTTGGGGTTAGGGGTTGGGGTTAGGTTTAGATTTGGGGTTAGGTTTAGATTTGTGGTTAGGTTTAGATTTGGGGTTTAGATTTGGGGTTAGGTTTATATTTGGGGTTAGATTTGGGGTTAGGTTTAGATTTGGGGTTGAGATTTGGGGTTAGGTTTAGATTTGGGGTTAGGGGTTGGGGTTAGGTTTAGATTTGGGGTTTAGATTTGGGGTTAGGTTTAGATTTGGGGTTAGGTTTAGATTTGGGGTTTAGATTTGGGGTTAGGTCTAGATTTGGGGTTCAGATTTGGGGTTAGGTTTAGATTTGTGGTTAGGGGTTCGGGTTAGGTTTAGATTTGGGGTTAGGTTTAGATTTGGGGTTTAGATTTGAGGTTAGGTTTAGATTTGGGGTTAGGGGTTCGGATTAGGTTTAGATTTGGGGTTAGGTTTAGATTTGGGATTTAGATTTGGGGTTAGGTTTAGATTTGGGGTTAGGTTTAGATTTGGGGTTTAGATTTGGGGTTAGGTTTAGATTTGGGGTTAGGTTTAGATTTGGGGTTTAGAGTTGGGGTTTTGGTCTAGATTTGGGGTTAGGAGCTGGGGTTAGGTTTAGATTTGGGGTTAGGTTTAGATTTGGGGTTTAGATTTGGGGTTAGGTTTAGATTTGGGGTTAGGGGTTGGGGTTAGGTTTAGATTTGGGGTTTAGATTTGGGGTTAGGTTTAGATTTGGGGTTTAGATTTGGGGTTAGGTTTAGATTTGGGGTTAGGGGTTGGGGTTAGGTTTAGATTTGGGGTTAGGTTTAGATTTGGGGTTAGGGGTTTGGGTTAGGTTTAGATTTAAGGTTTAGATTTGGGGTTAGGTTTAGATTTGGGGTTAGGGGTTGGTGTTAGGTTTAGATTTGGGGTTAGGTTTAGATTTGGGGTTTAGATTTGGGGTTGGGTTTAGATTTGGGGTTAGGGGTTGGGGTTAGGTTTAGATTTGGGGTTAGGTTTAGATTTGGTGTTAGGTTTAGATTTGTGGTTGGGTTTAGATTTGGGGTTTAGATTTGGGGTTAGGTTTAGATTTGGGGTTAGATTTGGGGTTAGGTTTAGATTTGGGGTTGAGATTTGGGGTTAGGTTTAGATTTGGGGTTAGGGGTTGGGGTTAGGTTTAGATTTGGGGTTTAGATTTGGGGTTAGGTTTAGATTTCGGGTTAGGTTTAGATTTGGGGTTTTGTTTTGGGGTTAGGTTTAGATTTGGGTTTAGGGGTTGGGGTTAGGTTTAGATTTGGGGTTAGGTTTAGATTTGGGGTTAGGGGTTCGGGTTAGGTTTAGATTTGGGGGTTTTGTTTTGGGGTTAGGTTTAGATTTGGGCTTAGGGGTTGGGGTTAGGTTTAGATTTGGGGTTAGGTTTAGATTTGGGGTTTAGATTTGGGGTTAGGTTTAGATTTGGGGTTTAGATTTGGGGTTTAGATTTGGGGTTAGGTCTAGATTTGGGGTTAGGGGTTGGGATTAGGTTTAGATTTGGGGTTTAGATTTGGGATGAGGTTTAGATTTGTGGTTTAGATTTGGGGTTAGGTTTAGATTTGGGGTTAGGGGTTGGGGTTAGGTTTAGATTTGGGGTTAGGTTTAGATTTGGGGTTTAGATTTGGGGTTATGTTTAGATTTGGGGTTAGGTGTTGGGGTTAGGTTTACATTTGGGGTTAGGTTTAGATTTGGGGATTAGATTTGGGGTTAGGTTTAGATTTGGGGTTAGGTTTAGATTTGGGGTTAGGTTTAGATTTGGGTTTAGGGGTTGGGGTTAGGTTTAGGTTTGGGGTTAGGTTTAGATTTGGGGTTTAGATTTGGGGTTAGGTTTAGATTTGGGGTTTAGATTTGGGGTTAGGTTTAGATTTGGGGTTAGGGGTTGGGGTTAGGTTTAGATTTGGCGTTAGGTTTATATTTGGGGTTAGGGGCTGGGGTTAGGATTAGATTTGGGGTTAGGTTTAGATTTGGGGTTTAGATTTGGGGTTAGGTTTAGATTTGGGGTTAGGTTTAGATTTGGGGTTTAGATTTGGGGTTATCTTTAGATTTTGGCTTAGGGGTTAGGGTTAGGTTTAGATTTGGGGTTAGGTTTAGATTTGGGGTTTAGATTTGGGGTTAGGTTTAGATTTTGGGGTTTAGATTTGGGGTTATGTTTAGATTTGGGGTTAGGGGTTGGGGTTAGGTTTAGATTTGGGGTTAGGTTTAGATTTGGGGTTTAGATTTGGGGTTAGGTTTAGATTTCGGGTTTAGATTTGGGGTTAGTGGTTGGGGTTAGGTTTAGATTTGGGTTTAGATTTGGGGTTAGGTTTAGATTTGGGTTAGGGGTGGGGTTAGGTTTAGATTTGGGGTTAGGTTTAGATTTGATTAGGTGTAGATTTGGGGTTAGGGGTTGGGGTTAGGTTTAGATTTGGGGTTAGGTTTAGATTTGGGGTTTAGATTTGGGTTTAGGTTTTGATTAGGGGTTAGGTTTAGATTTGGGGTTTAGATTTGGGGTTAGGTTTAGATTTGGGGTTAGGGGTTGCGGTTAGATTTAGATTTGGGGTTAGGTTTAGATTTGGGGTTTAGATTTGGGGTTAGGTTTAGATTTGGGGTTAGGGGTTGCGGTTAGGTTTACATTTGGGGTTAGGTTTAGATTTGGGGTTAGGAGTTGGGGTTAGGTTTAGATTTGGGGTTTAGATTTGGGGTTAGGTTTAGATTTGGGGTTAGGGTTTGGGGTTAGGTTTAGATTTGGGGTTAGGTTTAGATTTAGGGTTTAGATTTGGGGTTAGGTTTAGATTTGGGGTTAGGGGTTGGGGTTAGGTTTAGATTTGGGGTTAGGTTTAGATTTGGGGTTTAGATTTGGGGTTAGGTTTAGATTTGGGGTTTAGATTTGGGGTTAGGTTTAGATTTGGGGTTTAGATTTGCGGTTAGGTTTAGATTTGGGGTTAGGGGTTGGGGTTAGGTTTAGATTTGGGGTTAGGTTTAGATTTGGGATTAGGGGTTGAGGTTAGGTTTAGATTTGGGGTTAGGTTTAGATTTAGGGTTAGGGGTTGGGGTTAGGTTTAAATTTCGGGTTAGGTTTAGATTTGGGATTTAGATTTGGGGTTAGGTTTAGATTTGGGGTTTAGATTTGGGGTTTAGTTTAGATTTGGGGTTAGGGGTTGGGGTTAGGTTTAGATTTGGGGTTTGATTTAGAATTGGGGTTAGGGGTTGGGGTTAGGTTTAGATTTGGGGTTTAGATTTGGGGTTTAGATTTGGGGTTAGGTTTAGATTTGGGGTTAGCTTTAGATTTGGGGTTTAGATTTGGGGTTAGGTTTAGATTTGGGGTTAGGGGCTGGGGTTAGGTTTAGATTTGGGGTTAGGTTTAGATTTGGGGTTTAGATTTGGGGTTAGGTTTAGATTTGGGGTTAGGTTTAGATTTGGGGTTTAGATTTGCGGTTAGGTTTAGATTTGGGGTTAGGGGTTGGGGTTAGGTTTAGATTTGGGGTTAGGTTTAGATTTGGCATTAGGGGTTGAGGTTAGGTTTAGATTTGGGGTTAGGTTTAGATTTAGGGTTAGGGGTTGGGGTTAGGTTTAGATTTCGGGTTAGGTTTAGATTTGGGATTTAGATTTGGGCTTAGGTTTAGATTTGGGGTTTAGATTTGGGGTTAGGTTTAGATTTGGGGTTAGGTTTAGATCTGGGGTTTAGATTTGGGGTTAGGTTTAGATTTGGGGTTAGGTTTAGATTTGGGGTTAGGGGTTGGGGTTAGGTTTAGATTTGGGGTTAGGGGTTGGGGTTAGGTTTAGATGTGGGTTTAGGTTTAGATTTGGGGTTAGGGGTTGTGGTTAGGTTTAGATTTGGGGTTTATATTTGGGGTTAGGTTTAGATTTGGGGTTAGGGGTTGGGGTTAGGTTTAGATTTGTGGTTAGGTTTAGATTTGGGGTTTAGATTTGGGGTTAGGTTTAGATTTGGGGTTAGGGGTTGGGGTTAGGTTTAGATTTGGGGTTAGGTTTAGATTTGGGGTTTAGATTTGGGGTTAGGTTTAGATTTGGGGTTTAGATTTGGGGTTAGGTTTAGATTTGGGGTTAGGGGTTGGGGTTAGGTTTAGATTTGGGGTTAGGTTTAGATTTGGGGTTAGGTTTAGTTTTGGGGTTAGGGGTTGGGTTTAGGTTTAGATTTGGGGTTAGGTTTAGATTTGGGGTTAGGGGTTGGGGTTAGGTTTAGATTTGGGGTTAGGTTTAGATTTGGGGTTAGGTTTAGTTTTGGGGTTAGGGGTTGGGGTTAGGTTTAGATTTGGGGTTAGGTTTAGATTTGGGGTTAGGGGTTGGGGTTAGGTTTAGATTTGGGGTTAGGTTTAGATTTGGGGTTAGGTTTAGATTTGGGGTTTAGATTTAGGGTTAGGTTTAGATTTGGGCTTAGGGGTTGGGGTTAGGTTTAGATTTGGGGTTAGGTTTAGATTTGGGGTTAGGAGATGGGTTAGGTTTAGATTTGGGGTTAGGTTTAGATTTGGGGTTTAGATTTGGGGTTAGGTTTAGATTTGGGGTTTAGATTTGGGGTAGGGGTTGGGGTTAGGTTTAGATTTGGGGTTTAGATTTGGGGTTAGGTTTAGATTTGGGGTTAGGGGTTGGGGTTAGGTTTAGATTTGGGGTTAGGTTTAGATTTGGGGTTAGGTTTAAATTTGGGGTTAGGGGTTGGGGTTAGGTTTAGATTTGGGGTTAGGTTTAGATTTGGGGTTAGGGGTTGGGTTTAGGTTTAGATTTGGGGTTAGGTTTAGATTTGGGGTTAGGGGTTGGGGTTAGGTTTAGATTTGGGGTTAGGTTTATATTTGGTGTTTAGATTTGGGGTTAGGTTTAGATTTGGGGTTAGGTTTAGTTTTGGGGTTAGGGGTTGGGGTTAGGTTTAGATTTGGGGTTAGGTTTAGATTTGGGGTTAGGTTTAGATTTGGGGTTAGGGGTTGGGGTTAGGTTTAGATTTGGGGTTTATATTTGGGGTTAGGTTTAGATTTGGGGTTAGGGGTTGGGGTTAGGTTTAGAATTGGGGTTAGGTTTAGATTTGGGGTTTAGATTTGGGGTTAGGTTTAGATTTGGGGTTAGGTTTAGATCTGGGGTATAGATTTGGGGTTAGGTCTAGATTTTGGGTTAGGGGTTGGGGTTAGGTTTAGATTTGGGGTTAGGTTTAGATTTGCGGTTAGGGGTTGGGGTTAGGTTTAGATTTGGGTTAGGTTTAGATTTGGGGTTAGGGGTTGGGGTTAGGTTTAGATTTGGGGTTAGGTTTAGATTTGGGGTTAGGTTTAGATTTGGGGTTAGGGGTTGGGGTTAGGTTTAGATTTGGGGTTTATATTTGGGGTTAGGTTTAGATTTGGGGTTAGGGGTTGGGGTTAGGTTTAGAATTGGGGTTAGGTTTAGATTTGGGGTTTAGATTTGGGGTTAGGTTTAGATTTGGGGTTAGGGGTTGGGGTTAGGTTTAGATTTGGGGTTAGGGTTAGATTTGGGGTTAGGTTTAGATTTGGGGTTAGGGGTTGGGGTTAGGTTTAGATTTGGGGTTAGGTTTAGATTTGGGGTTAGGGGTTGGGTTTAGGTTTAGATTTGGGGTTAGGTTTAGATTTGGGGTTAGGGGTTGGGGTTAGGTTTAGATTTGGGGTTAGGTTTAGATTTGGGGTTTAGATTTGGGGTTAGATTTAGATTTGGGGTTTAGATTTGGGGTTAGGTTTAGATTATGGGTTAGGGGTTGGGCTTAGGTTTAGATTTGGTGTTAGGTTTAGATTTGAGGTTTAGATTTGGAATTAGGTTTAGATTTGGGGTTAGGTTTAGATTTGGGGTTTAGATATGGGCTTAGGTTTAGATTTGGGGTTAGGTTTAGATTTGGGGTTTAGATTTGGGGTTAGGTTTAGATTTGGGGTTAGGAGTTGTGGTTAGGTTTAGATTGGGGTTTAGATTTGGGGTTAGGTTTAGATTTGGGGTTAGGTTTAGATTTGGGGTTTAGATTTGGGGTTAGGTTTAGATTTGGGCTTTAGATTTGGGGTTAGGTTTAGATTTGGGGTTTAGATTTGGGGTTAGGTTTAGATTTGGGGTTAGGGGTTGGGGTTAGGTTTAGATTTGTGGTTAGGTTTAGATTTGGGGTTTAGATTTGGGGTTAGGTTTAGATTTGGAGTTTAGATTTGCGGTTAGGTTTAGATTTGGGGTTAGGGGTTGGGGTTAGGTTTAGATTTGGGGTTAGGTTTAGATTTGGGATTAGGGGTTGAGGTTAGGTTTAGATTTGGGGTTAGGTTTAGATTTAGGGTTAGGGGTTGTGGTTAGGTTTAGATTTGGGGTTAGGTTTAGATTTGGGGTTTAGATTTGGGGTTAGATTTAGATTTGGGGTTTAGATTTGGGGTTAGGTTTAGATTATGGGTTAGGGGTTGGGCTTAGGTTTAGATTTGGTGTTAGGTTTAGATTTGAGGTTTAGATTTGGAATTAGGTTTAGATTTGGGGTTAGGTTTAGATTTGGGGTTTAGATATGGGCTTAGGTTTAGATTTGGGGTTAGGTTTAGATTTGGGGTTTAGATTTGGGGTTAGGTTTAGATTTGGGGTTAGGAGTTGTGGTTAGGTTTAGATTGGGGTTTAGATTTGGGGTTAGGTTTAGATTTGGGGTTAGGTTTAGATTTGGGGTTTAGATTTGGGGTTAGGTTTAGATTTGGGGTTAGGGGTTGTGGTTAGGTTTAGATTTGGGGTTTAGATTTGGGGTTAGGTTTAGATTTGGGGTTAGGGGTTGGGGTTAGGTTTAGATTTGTGGTTAGGTTTAGATTTGGGGTTTAGATTTGGGGTTAGGTTTAGATTTGGAGTTTAGATTTGCGGTTAGGTTTAGATTTGGGGTTAGGGGTTGGGGTTAGGTTTAGATTTGGGGTTAGGTTTAGATTTGGGATTAGGGGTTGAGGTTAGGTTTAGATTTGGGGTTAGGTTTAGATTTAGGGTTAGGGGTTGTGGTTAGGTTTAGATTTGGGGTTTAGATTTGGGGTTAGGTTTAGATTTGGGGTTAGGGGTTGAGGTTAGGTTTAGATTTGGGGTTAGGTTTAGATTTGGGGTTTAGATTTGGGGTTAGGTTTAGATTTGGAGTTTAGATTTGCGGTTAGGTTTAGATTTGGGGTTAGGGGTTGGGGTTAGGTTTAGATTTGGGGTTAGGTTTAGATTTGGGATTAGGGGTTGAGGTTAGGTTTAGATTTGGGGTTAGGTTTAGATTTAGGGTTAGGGGTTGGGGTTAGGTTTAGATTTCGGGTTAGGTTTAGATTTGGAATTTAGATTTGGGGTTAGGTTTAGATTTGGGGTTTAGATTTGGGGTTAGGTTTAGATTTGGGGTTAGGGGTTGGGGTTAGGTTTAGATTTGGGGTTAGATTTAGATTTGGGGTTAGGGGTTGGGGTTAGGTTTAGATTTGGGGTTTAGATTTGGGGTTTAGATTTGGGGTTAGGTTTAGATTTGGGGTTAGCTTTAGATTTGGGGTTTAGATTTGGGGTTAGGTTTAGATTTGGGGTTAGGGGTTGGGGTTAGGTTTAGATTTGGGGTTAGGTTTAGATTTGGGGTTTAGATTTGGGGTTAGGTTTAGATTTGGGGTTAGGTTTAGTTTTGGGGTTAGGGGTTGGGGTTAGGTTTAGATTTGGGGTTAGGTTTAGATTTGGGGTTAGGTTTAGATTTGGGGTTAGGGGTTGGGCTTGGGTTTAGATTTGGGGTTTAGATTTGGGGTTAGGTTTAGATCTGGGGTATAGATTTGGGGTTAGGTCTAGATTTGGGGTTAGGGGTTGGGGTTAGGTTTAGATTTGGGGTTAGGTTTAGATTTGCGGTTAGGGGTTGTGGTTAGGTTTAGATTTGGGTTAGGTTTAGATTTGGGGTTAGGGGTTGGGGTTAGGTTTAGATTTGGGGTTAGGTTTAGATTTGGGGTTTTGATTTGGGGTTAGGTTTAGATTTGGGGTTAGGTTTAGATTTGGGGTTTAGATTTGGGGTTAGGTTTAGATTTGGGGTTAGGGGTTGGGCTTAGGTTTAGATTAGGTTTAGATTTGGGGTTATGTTTAGATTTTGGGGTATAGATTTGGGGTTAGGTATAGATTAGGGGTTAGGTTTAGATCTGGGGTTTAGATTTGGGGTTAGGTTTAGATTTGGGGTTAGGTTTAGATTTGGGGTTAGGTTTAGATTTGGGGTTAGGGGTTGGGGTTAGGTTTAGATTTGGGTTTAGGGGTTGGGGTTAGGTTTAGATGTGGGTTTAGGTTTAGATTTGGGGTTAGGGGTTGTGGTTAGGTTTAGATTTGGGTTTAGATTTGGGGTTAGGTTTAGATTTGGGGTTAGGGGTTGGGGTTAGGTTTAGATTTGGGGTTAGGTTTAGATTTGGGGTTTTGATTTGGGGTTAGGTTTAGATTTGGGGTTAGGGGTTGGGGTTAGGTTTAGATTTGGGGTTAGGTTTAGATTTGGGATTTAGATTTGGGGTTAGGTTTAGATTTGGGGTTTAGATTTGCGGTTAGGTTTAGATTTGGGGTTAGGGGTTGGGGTTATGTTTAGATTTGGGGTTAGGTTTAGATTTGGGATTAGGGGTTGAGGTTAGGTTTAGATTTGGGGTTAGGTTTAGATTTGGGGTTTAGATGTGGGGTTAGGTTTAGATTTGGGGTTAGGGGTTGGGGTTAGGTTTAGATTTGGGGTTAGGTTTAGATTTTGGGGTTTAGATTTGGGGTTAGGTTTAGATTTGGGGTTAGGTTTAGATCTGGGGTTTAGATTTGGGGTCAGGTTTAGATTTGGGGTTAGGTTTAGATATGGGGTTTAGATTTGGGGTTAGGTTTAGATTTGGGGTTAGGGGTTGGGGTTAGGTTTAGATTTGGGGTTAGGTTTAGATTTGGGGTTTAGATTTGGGGTTAGGTTTAGATTTGGGATTAGGTTTAGATTTGGGGTTAGGGGTTGGGGTTAGGTTTAGATTTGGGGTTAGGTTTAGATTTGGGGTTAGGTTTAGATTTGGGGTTTAGATTTAGGGTTAGGTTTAGATTTGGGGTTAGGGGTTGGGGTTAGGTTTAGATTTGGGGTTAGGTTTAGATTTGGGGTTAGGAGATGGGGTTAGGTTTAGATTTGGGGTTAGGTTTAGATTTGGGCTTTAGATTTGGGGTTAGGTTTAGATTTGGGGTTTAGATTTGGGGTAGGGGTTGGGGTTAGGTTTAGATTTGGGGTTTAGATTTGGAGTTAGGTTTAGATTTGGGGTTAGGGGTTGGGGTTAGGTTTAGATTTGGGGTTAGGTTTAGATTTGGGGTTGGGTTTAGATTTGGGGTTAGGGGTTGGGGTTAGGTTTAGATTTGGGGTTAGGTTTAGATTTGGGGTTAGGGGTTGGGTTTAGGTTTAGATTTGGGGTTAGGTTTAGATTTGGGGTTAGGGGTTCGGGTTAGGTTTAGATTTGGGGTTAGGTTTAGATTTGGGGTTAGGTTTAGATTTGGGGTTAGGGGTTGGGGTTAGGTTTAGATTTGGGGTTAGGTTTAGATTTGGGGTTAGGGGTTGGGTTTAGGTTTAGATTTGGGGTTAGGTTTAGATTTGGGGTTAGGGGTTGGGGTTAGGTTTAGATTTGGGGTTAGGTTTAGATTTGGGGTTAGGGGTTGGGGTTAGGTTTAGATTTGGGGTTTATATTTGGGGTTAGGTTTAGATTTGGGGTTAGGGGTTGGGGTTAGGTTTAGAATTGGGGTTAGGTTTAGATTTGGGGTTTAGATTTGGGGTTAGGTTTAGATTTGGGGTTAGGTTTAGATTTGGGGTTTAGATTTGGGGTTAGGTTTAGATTTGGGATTAGGTTTAGATTTGGGGTTAGGGGTTGGGGTTAGGTTTAGATTTGGGGTTAGGTTTAGATTTGGGGTTAGGTTTAGATTTGGGGTTTAGATTTAGGGTTAGGTTTAGATTTGGGGTTAGGGGTTGGGGTTAGGTTTAGATTTGGGGTTAGGTTTAGATTTGGGGTTAGGAGATGGGGTTAGGTTTAGATTTGGGGTTAGGTTTAGATTTGGGCTTTAGATTTGGGGTTAGGTTTAGATTTGGGGTTTAGATTTGGGGTAGGGGTTGGGGTTAGGTTTAGATTTGGGGTTTAGATTTGGAGTTAGGTTTAGATTTGGGGTTAGGGGTTGGGGTTAGGTTTAGATTTGGGGTTAGGTTTAGATTTGGGGTTGGGTTTAGATTTGGGGTTAGGGGTTGGGGTTAGGTTTAGATTTGGGGTTAGGTTTAGATTTGGGGTTAGGTTTAGATTTGGGGTTAGGGGTTGGGCTTAGGTTTAGATTTGGGGTTTATATTTGGGGTTAGGTTTAGATTTGGGGTTAGGGGTTGGGGTTAGGTTTAGATTTGGGGTTAGGTTTAGATTTGGGGTTTAGATTTGGGGTTAGGTTTAGATTTGGGGTTAGGTTTAGATCTGGGGTATAGATTTGGGGTTAGGTCTAGATTTGGGGTTAGGGGTTGGGGTTAGGTTTAGATTTGGGGTTAGGTTTAGATTTGCGGTTAGGGGTTGGGGTTAGGTTTAGATTTGGGTTAGGTTTAGATTTGGGGTTAGGGCTGGGGTTAGGTTTAGATTTGGGGTTATGTTTAGATTTGGGGTTTTGATTTGGGGTTAGGTTTAGATTTGGGGTTAGGTTTAGATTTGGGGTTTAGATTTGGGGTTAGGTTTAGATTTGGGGTTAGGGGTTGGGCTTAGGTTTAGATTTGGGGTTATGTTTAGATTTTGGGGTTTAGATTTGGGGTTAGGTTTAGATTAGGGGTTAGGTTTAGATCTGGGGTTTAGATTTGGGGTTAGGTTTAGATTTGGGGTTAGGTTTAGATTTGGGGTTAGATTAGATTTGGGGTTAGGGGTTGGGGTTAGGTATAGATTTGGGGTTAGGGGTTGGGGTTAGGTTTAGATGTGGGTTGAGGTTTAGATTTGGGGTTAGGGGTTGTGGTTAGGTTTAGATTTGGGGTTTAGATTTGGGGTTAGGTTTAGATTTGGGGTTAGGGGTTGGGGTTAGGTTTAGATTTGTGGTTAGGTTTAGATTTGGGGTTTAGATTTGGGGTTAGGTTTAGATTTGGGGTTAGGGGTTGGGGTTAGGTTTAGATTTGGGGTTAGGTTTAGATTTGGGGTTTATATTTGGGGTTAGGTTTAGATTTGGGGTTTAGATTTGTGGTTAGGTTTAGATTTGGGGTTAGGGGTTGGGGTTAGGTTTAGATTTGGGGTTAGGTTTAGATTTGGGATTAGGGGTTGAGGTTAGGTTTAGATTTGCGGTTAGGTTTAGATTTCGGGTTAGCTTTAGATTTGGGATTTAGATTTCGGGTTAGCTTTAGATTTGGGGTTTAGATTTGGGGTTAGGTTTAGATTTGGGGTTTAGATTTGGGGTTAGGTTTAGATTTGGGGTTAGGGGTTGGGGTTAGGTTTAGATTTGGGGTTAGGGGTTGGGGTTAGGTTTAGATGTGGGTTTAGGTTTAGATTTGGGGTTAGGGGTTGTGGTTAGGTTTAGATTTGGGGTTTAGATTTGGGGTTAGGTTTAGATTTGGGTTAGGGGTTGGGGTTAGGTTTAGATTTGGGGTTAGGTTTAGATTTGGGGTTTTGATTTGGGGTTAGGTTTAGATTTGGGGTTAGGGGTTGGGGTTAGGTTTAGATTTGGGGTTAGGTTTAGATTTGGGGTTTAGATTTGGGGTTAGGTTTAGATTTGGGGTTTAGATTTGCGGTTAGGTTTAGATTTGGGGTTAGGGGTTGGGGTTATGTTTAGATTTGGGGTTAGCTTTAGATTTGGGATTAGGGGTTGAGGTTAGGTTTAGATTTGGGGTTAGGTTTAGATTTGGGGTTTAGATTTGGGGTTAGGTTTAGATTTGGGGTTAGGGGTTGGGGTTAGGTTTAGATTTGGGGTTAGGTTTAGATTTTGGGCTTTAGATTTGGGGTTAGGTTTAGATTTGGGGTTAGGTTTAGATCTGGGGTTTAGATTTGGGGTCAGGTTTAGATTTGGGGTTAGGTTTAGATTTAGGGTTTAGATTTGGGGTTAGGTTTAGATTTGGGGTTAGGGGTTGGGGTTAGGTTTAGATTTGGGGTTAGGTTTAGATTTGGGGTTTAGATTTGGGGTTAGGTTCAGATTTGGGATTAGGTTTAGATTTGGGGTTAGGGGTTGGGGTTAGGTTTAGATTTGGGGTTAGGTTTAGATTTGGGGTTAGGTTTAGATTTGGGGTTTAGATTTAGGGTTAGGTTTAGATTTGGGCTTAGGGGTTGGGGTTAGGTTTAGATTTGGGGTTAGGTTTAGATTTGGGGTTAGGAGATGGGGTTAGGTTTAGATTTGGGGTTAGGTTTAGATTTGGGGTTTAGATTTGGGGTTAGGTTTAGATTTGGGGTTTAGATTTGGGGTAGGGGTTGGGGTTAGGTTTAGATTTGGGGTTTAGATTTGGAGTTAGGTTTAGATTTGGGGTTAGGGGTTGGGGTTAGGTTTAGATTTGGGGTTAGGTTTAGATTTGGGGTTGGGTTTAGATTTGGGGTTAGGGGTTGGGGTTAGGTTTAGATTTGGGGTTAGGTTTAGATTTGGGGTTAGGGGTTGGGTTTAGGTTTAGATTTGGGGTTAGGTTTAGATTTGGGGTAGGGGTTGGGGTTAGGTTTAGATTTGGGGTTAGGTTTAGATTTGGGGTTAGGTTTAGATTTGGGGTTAGGGGTTGGGTTTAGGTTTAGATTTGGGGTTAGGTTTAGATTTGGGGTTAGGGGTTGGGTTTAGGTTTAGATTTGGGGTTAGGGGTTGGGGTTAGGTTTAGATTTGGGGTTAGGTTTAGATTTGGGGTTTAGATTTGAGGTTAGGTTTAGATTTGGGGTTTAGATTTGGTGTTAGGTTTAGATTTGGGGTTTAGATTTGGGGTTAGGTTTAGATTTGGGGTTAGGTTTAGATTTGGGGTTTAGATTTGGAATTAGGTTTAGATTTGGGGTTAGGTTTAGATTTGGGGTTTAGATATGGGCTTAGGTTTAGATTTGGGGTTAGGTTTAGATTTGGGGTTTAGATTTGGGGTTAGGTTTAGATTTGGGGTTAGGAGTTGGGGTTAGGTTTAGATTTGGGGTTTAGATTTGGGGTTAGGTTTAGATTTGGGGTTTAGATTTGGGGTTAGGGGTTGGGGTTAGGTTTAGATTTGGGGTTAGGGTTAGATTTGGGGTTAGGTTTAGATTTAGGGTTAGGAGTTGGGGTTAGGTTTAGATTTGGGGTTTAGATTTGGGGTTAGGTTTAGATTTGGGGTTTAGATTTGGGGTTAGGTTTAGATTTGGGGTTAGGGGTTGGGGTTAGGTTTAGATTTGGGGTTAGGGTTAGATTTGGGGTTAGGTTTAGATTTAGGGTTAGGGGTTGGGGTTAGGTTTAGATTTGGGGTTAGGTTTAGATTTGGGGTTAGGGGTTGGGTTTAGGTTTAGATTTGGGGTTACGTTTAGATTTGGGGTTTAGATTTGGGGTTAGGTTTAGATTTGGGGTTAGGTTTAGATTTGGGGTTTAGATTTGGAATTAGGTTTAGATTTGGGGTTAGGTTTAGATTTGGGGTTTAGATATGGGCTTAGGTTTAGATTTGGGGTTAGGTTTAGATTTGGGGTTTAGATTTGGGGTTAGGTTTAGATTTGGGGTTAGGAGTTGGGGTTAGGTTTAGATTTGGGGTTTAGATTTGGGGTTAGGTTTAGATTTGGGGTTTAGATTTGGGGTTAGGTTTAGATTTGGGGTTAGGGGTTGGGGTTAGGTTTAGATTTGGGGTTAGGGTTAGATTTGGGGTTAGGTTTAGATTTAGGGTTAGGAGTTGGGGTTAGGTTTAGATTTGGGGTTTAGATTTGGGGTTAGGTTTAGATTTGGGGTTTAGATTTGGGGTTAGGTTTAGATTTGGGGTTAGGGGTTGGGGTTAGGTTTAGATTTGGGGTTAGGGTTAGATTTGGGGTTAGGTTTAGATTTAGGGTTAGGGGTTGGGGTTAGGTTTAGATTTGGGGTTAGGTTTAGATTTGGGGTTAGGGGTTGGGTTTAGGTTTAGATTTGGGGTTACGTTTAGATTTGGGGTTAGGGGTTGGGGTTAGGTTTAGATTTGGGGTTAGGGTTAGATTTGGAGTTAGGTTTAGATTTAGGGTTAGGGGTTGGGGTTAGGTTTAGATTTGGGGTTAGGTTTAGATTTGGGGTTAGGGGTTGGGTTTAGGTTTAGATTTGGGGTTACGTTTAGATTTGGGGTTAGGGGTTGGGGTTAGGTTTAGATTTGGGGTTAGGTTTAGATTTGGGGTTTAGATTTGGGGTTATGTTTAGATTTGGGGTTTTGATTTGGGGTTAGGTTTAGATTATGGGTTAGGGGTTGGGCTTAGGTTTAGATTTGGTGTTAGGTTTAGATTTGAGGTTTAGATTTGTAATTAGGTTTAGATTTGGGGTTAGGTTTAGATTTGGGGTTTAGATATGGGCTTAGGTTTAGATTTGGGGTTAGGTTTAGATTTGGGGTTTAGATTTGGGGTTAGGTTTAGATTTGGGGTTAGGAGTTGGGGTTAGGTTTAGATTTGGAGTTTAGATTTGGGGTTAGGTTTAGATTTGGGGTTAGGTTTAGATTTGGGGTTTAGATTTGGGGTTAGGTTTAGATTTGGGGGTTAGGGGTTGTGGTTAGGTTTAGATTTGGGGTTTAGATTTGGGGTTAGGTTTAGATTTGGGGTTAGGGGTTGGGGTTAGGTTTAGATTTGTGGTTAGGTTTAGATTTGGGGTTTAGATTTGGGGTTAGGTTTAGATTTGGGGTTAGGGATTGGGGTTAGGTTTAGATTTGGGGTTGAGGTTTAGATTAGGGTTTAGATTTGGGGTTAGGTTTAGATTTGGGGTTAGGTTTAGATTTGGGGTTTAGATTTGGGGTTAGGTTTAGATTTGGGGTTTAGATTTGCGGTTAGGTTTAGATTTGGGGTTAGGGGTTGGGGTTAGGTTTAGATTTGGGGTTAGGTTTAGATTTGGGATTAGGGGTTGAGGTTAGGTTTAGATTTGGGGTTAGGTTTAGATTTAGGGTTAGGGGTTGGGGTTAGGTTTAGATTTCGGGTTAGGGGTTGGGGTTAGGTTTAGATTTGGGGTTAGATTTAGATTTGGGGTTAGGGGTTGGGGTTAGGTTTAGATTTGGGGTTTAGATTTGGGGTTTAGATTTGGGGTTAGGTTTAGATTTGGGGTTAGCTTTAGATTTGGGGTTTAGATTTGGGGTTAGGTTTAGATTTGGGGTTAGGTTTAGTTTTGGGGTTAGGTTTAGATTTGGGGTTAGGATTAGATTTGGGGTTAGGTTTAGATTTGGGGTTAGGTTTAGATTTGGGGTTAGGTTTAGATTTGGGGTTAGGGGTTGGGGTTAGGTTTAGAATTGGGGTTAGGTTTAGATTTGGGGTTAGGTTTAGATTTGGGGTTTAGATTTGGGGTTAGGTTTAGATTTGGGATTAGGTTTAGATTTGGGGTTAGGGGTTGGGGTTAGGTTTAGATTTGGGGTTAGGTTTAGATTTGGGGTTAGGTTTAGATTTGGGGTTTAGATTTAGGGTTAGGTTTAGATTTGGGGTTAGGGGTTGGGGTTAGGTTTAGATTTGGGGTTAGGTTTAGATTTGGGGTTAGGAGATGGGGTTAGGTTTAGATTTGGGGTTAGGTTTAGATTTGGGCTTTAGATTTGGGGTTAGGTTTAGATTTGGGGTTTAGATTTGGGGTAGGGGTTGGGGTTAGGTTTAGATTTGGGGTTTAGATTTGGAGTTAGGTTTAGATTTGGGGTTAGGGGTTGGGGTTAGGTTTAGATTTGGGGTTAGGTTTAGATTTGGGGTTGGGTTTAGATTTGGGGTTAGGGGTTGGGGTTAGGTTTAGATTTGGGGTTAGGTTTAGATTTGGGGTTAGGTTTAGATTTGGGGTTAGGGGTTGGGCTTAGGTTTAGATTTGGGGTTTATATTTGGGGTTAGGTTTAGATTTGGGGTTAGGGGTTGGGGTTAGGTTTAGATTTGGGGTTAGGTTTAGATTTGGGGTTTAGATTTGGGGTTAGGTTTAGATTTGGGGTTAGGTTTAGATCTGGGGTATAGATTTGGGGTTAGGTCTAGATTTGGGGTTAGGGGTTGGGGTTAGGTTTAGATTTGGGGTTAGGTTTAGATTTGCGGTTAGGGGTTGGGGTTAGGTTTAGATTTGGGTTAGGTTTAGATTTGGGGTTAGGGCTGGGGTTAGGTTTAGATTTGGGGTTATGTTTAGATTTGGGGTTTTGATTTGGGGTTAGGTTTAGATTTGGGGTTAGGTTTAGATTTGGGGTTTAGATTTGGGGTTAGGTTTAGATTTGGGGTTAGGGGTTGGGCTTAGGTTTAGATTTGGGGTTATGTTTAGATTTTGGGGTTTAGATTTGGGGTTAGGTTTAGATTAGGGGTTAGGTTTAGATCTGGGGTTTAGATTTGGGGTTAGGTTTAGATTTGGGGTTAGGTTTAGATTTGGGGTTAGATTAGATTTGGGGTTAGGGGTTGGGGTTAGGTATAGATTTGGGGTTAGGGGTTGGGGTTAGGTTTAGATGTGGGTTGAGGTTTAGATTTGGGGTTAGGGGTTGTGGTTAGGTTTAGATTTGGGGTTTAGATTTGGGGTTAGGTTTAGATTTGGGGTTAGGGGTTGGGGTTAGGTTTAGATTTGTGGTTAGGTTTAGATTTGGGGTTTAGATTTGGGGTTAGGTTTAGATTTGGGGTTAGGGGTTGGGGTTAGGTTTAGATTTGGGGTTAGGTTTAGATTTGGGGTTTATATTTGGGGTTAGGTTTAGATTTGGGGTTTAGATTTGTGGTTAGGTTTAGATTTGGGGTTAGGGGTTGGGGTTAGGTTTAGATTTGGGGTTGGGTTTAGATTTGGGATTAGGGGTTGAGGTTAGGTTTAGATTTGCGGTTAGGTTTAGATTTCGGGTTAGCTTTAGATTTGGGATTTAGATTTCGGGTTAGCTTTAGATTTGGGGTTTAGATTTGGGGTTAGGTTTAGATTTGGGGTTTAGATTTGGGGTTAGGTTTAGATTTGGGGTTAGGGGTTGGGGTTAGGTTTAGATTTGGGGTTAGGGGTTGGGGTTAGGTTTAGATGTGGGTTTAGGTTTAGATTTGGGGTTAGGGGTTGTGGTTAGGTTTAGATTTGGGGTTTAGATTTGGGGTTAGGTTTAGATTTGGGTTAGGGGTTGGGGTTAGGTTTAGATTTGGGGTTAGGTTTAGATTTGGGATTAGGGGTTGAGGTTAGGTTTAGATTTGGGGTTAGGTTTAGATTTGGGGTTGGGTTTAGATTTGGGGTTAGGGGTTGGGGTTAGGTTTAGATTTGGGGTTAGGTTTAGATTTGGGGTTAGGGGTTGGGTTTAGGTTTAGATTTGGGGTTAGGTTTAGATTTGGGGTTAGGGGTTCGGGTTAGGTTTAGATTTGGGGTTAGGTTTAGATTTGGGGTTAGGTTTAGATTTGGGGTTAGGGGTTGGGGTTAGGTTTAGATTTGGGGTTAGGTTTAGATTTGGGGTTAGGGGTTGGGTTTAGGTTTAGATTTGGGGTTAGGTTTAGATTTGGGGTTAGGGGTTGGGGTTAGGTTTAGATTTGGGGTTAGGTTTAGATTTGGGGTTAGGGGTTGGGGTTAGGTTTAGATTTGGGGTTTATATTTGGGGTTAGGTTTAGATTTGGGGTTAGGGGTTGGGGTTAGGTTTAGAATTGGGGTTAGGTTTAGATTTGGGGTTTAGATTTGGGGTTAGGTTTAGATTTGGGGTTAGGTTTAGATTTGGGGTTTAGATTTGGGGTTAGGTTTAGATTTGGGATTAGGTTTAGATTTGGGGTTAGGGGTTGGGGTTAGGTTTAGATTTGGGGTTAGGTTTAGATTTGGGGTTAGGTTTAGATTTGGGGTTTAGATTTAGGGTTAGGTTTAGATTTGGGGTTAGGGGTTGGGGTTAGGTTTAGATTTGGGGTTAGGTTTAGATTTGGGGTTAGGAGATGGGGTTAGGTTTAGATTTGGGGTTAGGTTTAGATTTGGGCTTTAGATTTGGGGTTAGGTTTAGATTTGGGGTTTAGATTTGGGGTAGGGGTTGGGGTTAGGTTTAGATTTGGGGTTTAGATTTGGAGTTAGGTTTAGATTTGGGGTTAGGGGTTGGGGTTAGGTTTAGATTTGGGGTTAGGTTTAGATTTGGGGTTGGGTTTAGATTTGGGGTTAGGGGTTGGGGTTAGGTTTAGATTTGGGGTTAGGTTTAGATTTGGGGTTAGGTTTAGATTTGGGGTTAGGGGTTGGGCTTAGGTTTAGATTTGGGGTTTATATTTGGGGTTAGGTTTAGATTTGGGGTTAGGGGTTGGGGTTAGGTTTAGATTTGGGGTTAGGTTTAGATTTGGGGTTTAGATTTGGGGTTAGGTTTAGATTTGGGGTTAGGTTTAGATCTGGGGTATAGATTTGGGGTTAGGTCTAGATTTGGGGTTAGGGGTTGGGGTTAGGTTTAGATTTGGGGTTAGGTTTAGATTTGCGGTTAGGGGTTGGGGTTAGGTTTAGATTTGGGTTAGGTTTAGATTTGGGGTTAGGGCTGGGGTTAGGTTTAGATTTGGGGTTATGTTTAGATTTGGGGTTTTGATTTGGGGTTAGGTTTAGATTTGGGGTTAGGTTTAGATTTGGGGTTTAGATTTGGGGTTAGGTTTAGATTTGGGGTTAGGGGTTGGGCTTAGGTTTAGATTTGGGGTTATGTTTAGATTTTGGGGTTTAGATTTGGGGTTAGGTTTAGATTAGGGGTTAGGTTTAGATCTGGGGTTTAGATTTGGGGTTAGGTTTAGATTTGGGGTTAGGTTTAGATTTGGGGTTAGATTAGATTTGGGGTTAGGGGTTGGGGTTAGGTATAGATTTGGGGTTAGGGGTTGGGGTTAGGTTTAGATGTGGGTTGAGGTTTAGATTTGGGGTTAGGGGTTGTGGTTAGGTTTAGATTTGGGGTTTAGATTTGGGGTTAGGTTTAGATTTGGGGTTAGGGGTTGGGGTTAGGTTTAGATTTGTGGTTAGGTTTAGATTTGGGGTTTAGATTTGGGGTTAGGTTTAGATTTGGGGTTAGGGGTTGGGGTTAGGTTTAGATTTGGGGTTAGGTTTAGATTTGGGGTTTATATTTGGGGTTAGGTTTAGATTTGGGGTTTAGATTTGTGGTTAGGTTTAGATTTGGGGTTAGGGGTTGGGGTTAGGTTTAGATTTGGGGTTAGGTTTAGATTTGGGATTAGGGGTTGAGGTTAGGTTTAGATTTGCGGTTAGGTTTAGATTTCGGGTTAGCTTTAGATTTGGGATTTAGATTTCGGGTTAGCTTTAGATTTGGGGTTTAGATTTGGGGTTAGGTTTAGATTTGGGGTTTAGATTTGGGGTTAGGTTTAGATTTGGGGTTAGGGGTTGGGGTTAGGTTTAGATTTGGGGTTAGGGGTTGGGGTTAGGTTTAGATGTGGGTTTAGGTTTAGATTTGGGGTTAGGGGTTGTGGTTAGGTTTAGATTTGGGGTTTAGATTTGGGGTTAGGTTTAGATTTGGGTTAGGGGTTGGGGTTAGGTTTAGATTTGGGGTTAGGTTTAGATTTGGGGTTTTGATTTGGGGTTAGGTTTAGATTTGGGGTTAGGGGTTGGGGTTAGGTTTAGATTTGGGGTTAGGTTTAGATTTGGGGTTTAGATTTGGGGTTAGGTTTAGATTTGGGGTTTAGATTTGCGGTTAGGTTTAGATTTGGGGTTAGGGGTTGGGGTTATGTTTAGATTTGGGGTTAGCTTTAGATTTGGGATTAGGGGTTGAGGTTAGGTTTAGATTTGGGGTTAGGTTTAGATTTGGGGTTTAGATTTGGGGTTAGGTTTAGATTTGGGGTTAGGGGTTGGGGTTAGGTTTAGATTTGGGGTTAGGTTTAGATTTTGGGCTTTAGATTTGGGGTTAGGTTTAGATTTGGGGTTAGGTTTAGATCTGGGGTTTAGATTTGGGGTCAGGTTTAGATTTGGGGTTAGGTTTAGATTTAGGGTTTAGATTTGGGGTTAGGTTTAGATTTGGGGTTAGGGGTTGGGGTTAGGTTTAGATTTGGGGTTAGGTTTAGATTTGGGGTTTAGATTTGGGGTTAGGTTCAGATTTGGGATTAGGTTTAGATTTGGGGTTAGGGGTTGGGGTTAGGTTTAGATTTGGGGTTAGGTTTAGATTTGGGGTTAGGTTTAGATTTGGGGTTTAGATTTAGGGTTAGGTTTAGATTTGGGCTTAGGGGTTGGGGTTAGGTTTAGATTTGGGGTTAGGTTTAGATTTGGGGTTAGGAGATGGGGTTAGGTTTAGATTTGGGGTTAGGTTTAGATTTGGGGTTTAGATTTGGGGTTAGGTTTAGATTTGGGGTTTAGATTTGGGGTAGGGGTTGGGGTTAGGTTTAGATTTGGGGTTTAGATTTGGAGTTAGGTTTAGATTTGGGGTTAGGGGTTGGGGTTAGGTTTAGATTTGGGGTTAGGTTTAGATTTGGGGTTGGGTTTAGATTTGGGGTTAGGGGTTGGGGTTAGGTTTAGATTTGGGGTTAGGTTTAGATTTGGGGTTAGGGGTTGGGTTTAGGTTTAGATTTGGGGTTAGGTTTAGATTTGGGGTAGGGGTTGGGGTTAGGTTTAGATTTGGGGTTAGGTTTAGATTTGGGGTTAGGTTTAGATTTGGGGTTAGGGGTTGGGTTTAGGTTTAGATTTGGGGTTAGGTTTAGATTTGGGGTTAGGGGTTGGGTTTAGGTTTAGATTTGGGGTTAGGGGTTGGGGTTAGGTTTAGATTTGGGGTTAGGTTTAGATTTGGGGTTTAGATTTGAGGTTAGGTTTAGATTTGGGGTTTAGATTTGGTGTTAGGTTTAGATTTGGGGTTTAGATTTGGGGTTAGGTTTAGATTTGGGGTTAGGTTTAGATTTGGGGTTTAGATTTGGAATTAGGTTTAGATTTGGGGTTAGGTTTAGATTTGGGGTTTAGATATGGGCTTAGGTTTAGATTTGGGGTTAGGTTTAGATTTGGGGTTTAGATTTGGGGTTAGGTTTAGATTTGGGGTTAGGAGTTGGGGTTAGGTTTAGATTTGGGGTTTAGATTTGGGGTTAGGTTTAGATTTGGGGTTTAGATTTGGGGTTAGGGGTTGGGGTTAGGTTTAGATTTGGGGTTAGGGTTAGATTTGGGGTTAGGTTTAGATTTAGGGTTAGGAGTTGGGGTTAGGTTTAGATTTGGGGTTTAGATTTGGGGTTAGGTTTAGATTTGGGGTTTAGATTTGGGGTTAGGTTTAGATTTGGGGTTAGGGGTTGGGGTTAGGTTTAGATTTGGGGTTAGGGTTAGATTTGGGGTTAGGTTTAGATTTAGGGTTAGGGGTTGGGGTTAGGTTTAGATTTGGGGTTAGGTTTAGATTTGGGGTTAGGGGTTGGGTTTAGGTTTAGATTTGGGGTTACGTTTAGATTTGGGGTTTAGATTTGGGGTTAGGTTTAGATTTGGGGTTAGGTTTAGATTTGGGGTTTAGATTTGGAATTAGGTTTAGATTTGGGGTTAGGTTTAGATTTGGGGTTTAGATATGGGCTTAGGTTTAGATTTGGGGTTAGGTTTAGATTTGGGGTTTAGATTTGGGGTTAGGTTTAGATTTGGGGTTAGGAGTTGGGGTTAGGTTTAGATTTGGGGTTTAGATTTGGGGTTAGGTTTAGATTTGGGGTTTAGATTTGGGGTTAGGTTTAGATTTGGGGTTAGGGGTTGGGGTTAGGTTTAGATTTGGGGTTAGGGTTAGATTTGGGGTTAGGTTTAGATTTAGGGTTAGGAGTTGGGGTTAGGTTTAGATTTGGGGTTTAGATTTGGGGTTAGGTTTAGATTTGGGGTTTAGATTTGGGGTTAGGTTTAGATTTGGGGTTAGGGGTTGGGGTTAGGTTTAGATTTGGGGTTAGGGTTAGATTTGGGGTTAGGTTTAGATTTAGGGTTAGGGGTTGGGGTTAGGTTTAGATTTGGGGTTAGGTTTAGATTTGGGGTTAGGGGTTGGGTTTAGGTTTAGATTTGGGGTTACGTTTAGATTTGGGGTTAGGGGTTGGGGTTAGGTTTAGATTTGGGGTTAGGGTTAGATTTGGAGTTAGGTTTAGATTTAGGGTTAGGGGTTGGGGTTAGGTTTAGATTTGGGGTTAGGTTTAGATTTGGGGTTAGGGGTTGGGTTTAGGTTTAGATTTGGGGTTACGTTTAGATTTGGGGTTAGGGGTTGGGGTTAGGTTTAGATTTGGGGTTAGGTTTAGATTTGGGGTTTAGATTTGGGGTTATGTTTAGATTTGGGGTTTTGATTTGGGGTTAGGTTTAGATTATGGGTTAGGGGTTGGGCTTAGGTTTAGATTTGGTGTTAGGTTTAGATTTGAGGTTTAGATTTGTAATTAGGTTTAGATTTGGGGTTAGGTTTAGATTTGGGGTTTAGATATGGGCTTAGGTTTAGATTTGGGGTTAGGTTTAGATTTGGGGTTTAGATTTGGGGTTAGGTTTAGATTTGGGGTTAGGAGTTGGGGTTAGGTTTAGATTTGGAGTTTAGATTTGGGGTTAGGTTTAGATTTGGGGTTAGGTTTAGATTTGGGGTTTAGATTTGGGGTTAGGTTTAGATTTGGGGGTTAGGGGTTGTGGTTAGGTTTAGATTTGGGGTTTAGATTTGGGGTTAGGTTTAGATTTGGGGTTAGGGGTTGGGGTTAGGTTTAGATTTGTGGTTAGGTTTAGATTTGGGGTTTAGATTTGGGGTTAGGTTTAGATTTGGGGTTAGGGATTGGGGTTAGGTTTAGATTTGGGGTTGAGGTTTAGATTAGGGTTTAGATTTGGGGTTAGGTTTAGATTTGGGGTTAGGTTTAGATTTGGGGTTTAGATTTGGGGTTAGGTTTAGATTTGGGGTTTAGATTTGCGGTTAGGTTTAGATTTGGGGTTAGGGGTTGGGGTTAGGTTTAGATTTGGGGTTAGGTTTAGATTTGGGATTAGGGGTTGAGGTTAGGTTTAGATTTGGGGTTAGGTTTAGATTTAGGGTTAGGGGTTGGGGTTAGGTTTAGATTTCGGGTTAGGGGTTGGGGTTAGGTTTAGATTTGGGGTTAGATTTAGATTTGGGGTTAGGGGTTGGGGTTAGGTTTAGATTTGGGGTTTAGATTTGGGGTTTAGATTTGGGGTTAGGTTTAGATTTGGGGTTAGCTTTAGATTTGGGGTTTAGATTTGGGGTTAGGTTTAGATTTGGGGTTAGGTTTAGTTTTGGGGTTAGGTTTAGATTTGGGGTTAGGATTAGATTTGGGGTTAGGTTTAGATTTGGGGTTAGGTTTAGATTTGGGGTTAGGTTTAGATTTGGGGTTAGGGGTTGGGGTTAGGTTTAGAATTGGGGTTAGGTTTAGATTTGGGGTTAGGTTTAGATTTGGGGTTTAGATTTGGGGTTAGGTTTAGATTTGGGATTAGGTTTAGATTTGGGGTTAGGGGTTGGGGTTAGGTTTAGATTTGGGGTTAGGTTTAGATTTGGGGTTAGGTTTAGATTTGGGGTTTAGATTTAGGGTTAGGTTTAGATTTGGGGTTAGGGGTTGGGGTTAGGTTTAGATTTGGGGTTAGGTTTAGATTTGGGGTTAGGAGATGGGGTTAGGTTTAGATTTGGGGTTAGGTTTAGATTTGGGCTTTAGATTTGGGGTTAGGTTTAGATTTGGGGTTTAGATTTGGGGTAGGGGTTGGGGTTAGGTTTAGATTTGGGGTTTAGATTTGGAGTTAGGTTTAGATTTGGGGTTAGGGGTTGGGGTTAGGTTTAGATTTGGGGTTAGGTTTAGATTTGGGGTTGGGTTTAGATTTGGGGTTAGGGGTTGGGGTTAGGTTTAGATTTGGGGTTAGGTTTAGATTTGGGGTTAGGTTTAGATTTGGGGTTAGGGGTTGGGCTTAGGTTTAGATTTGGGGTTTATATTTGGGGTTAGGTTTAGATTTGGGGTTAGGGGTTGGGGTTAGGTTTAGATTTGGGGTTAGGTTTAGATTTGGGGTTTAGATTTGGGGTTAGGTTTAGATTTGGGGTTAGGTTTAGATCTGGGGTATAGATTTGGGGTTAGGTCTAGATTTGGGGTTAGGGGTTGGGGTTAGGTTTAGATTTGGGGTTAGGTTTAGATTTGCGGTTAGGGGTTGGGGTTAGGTTTAGATTTGGGTTAGGTTTAGATTTGGGGTTAGGGCTGGGGTTAGGTTTAGATTTGGGGTTATGTTTAGATTTGGGGTTTTGATTTGGGGTTAGGTTTAGATTTGGGGTTAGGTTTAGATTTGGGGTTTAGATTTGGGGTTAGGTTTAGATTTGGGGTTAGGGGTTGGGCTTAGGTTTAGATTTGGGGTTATGTTTAGATTTTGGGGTTTAGATTTGGGGTTAGGTTTAGATTAGGGGTTAGGTTTAGATCTGGGGTTTAGATTTGGGGTTAGGTTTAGATTTGGGGTTAGGTTTAGATTTGGGGTTAGATTAGATTTGGGGTTAGGGGTTGGGGTTAGGTATAGATTTGGGGTTAGGGGTTGGGGTTAGGTTTAGATGTGGGTTGAGGTTTAGATTTGGGGTTAGGGGTTGTGGTTAGGTTTAGATTTGGGGTTTAGATTTGGGGTTAGGTTTAGATTTGGGGTTAGGGGTTGGGGTTAGGTTTAGATTTGTGGTTAGGTTTAGATTTGGGGTTTAGATTTGGGGTTAGGTTTAGATTTGGGGTTAGGGGTTGGGGTTAGGTTTAGATTTGGGGTTAGGTTTAGATTTGGGGTTTATATTTGGGGTTAGGTTTAGATTTGGGGTTTAGATTTGTGGTTAGGTTTAGATTTGGGGTTAGGGGTTGGGGTTAGGTTTAGATTTGGGGTTGGGTTTAGATTTGGGATTAGGGGTTGAGGTTAGGTTTAGATTTGCGGTTAGGTTTAGATTTCGGGTTAGCTTTAGATTTGGGATTTAGATTTCGGGTTAGCTTTAGATTTGGGGTTTAGATTTGGGGTTAGGTTTAGATTTGGGGTTTAGATTTGGGGTTAGGTTTAGATTTGGGGTTAGGGGTTGGGGTTAGGTTTAGATTTGGGGTTAGGGGTTGGGGTTAGGTTTAGATGTGGGTTTAGGTTTAGATTTGGGGTTAGGGGTTGTGGTTAGGTTTAGATTTGGGGTTTAGATTTGGGGTTAGGTTTAGATTTGGGTTAGGGGTTGGGGTTAGGTTTAGATTTGGGGTTAGGTTTAGATTTGGGATTAGGGGTTGAGGTTAGGTTTAGATTTGGGGTTAGGGGTTGGGGTTAGGTTTAGATTTGGGGTTAGGTTTAGATTTGGGGTTTAGATTTGGGGTTAGGTTTAGATTTGGGGTTTAGATTTGCGGTTAGGTTTAGATTTGGGGTTAGGGGTTGGGGTTATGTTTAGATTTGGGGTTAGCTTTAGATTTGGGATTAGGGGTTGAGGTTAGGTTTAGATTTGGGGTTAGGTTTAGATTTGGGGTTTAGATTTGGGGTTAGGTTTAGATTTGGGGTTAGGGGTTGGGGTTAGGTTTAGATTTGGGGTTAGGTTTAGATTTTGGGCTTTAGATTTGGGTTAGGTTTAGATTTGGGGTTAGGTTTAGATCTGGGGTTTAGATTTGGGGTCAGGTTTAGATTTGGGGTTAGGTTTAGATTTAGGGTTTAGATTTGGGGTTAGGTTTAGATTTGGGGTTAGGGGTTGGGGTTAGGTTTAGATTTGGGGTTAGGTTTAGATTTGGGGTTTAGATTTGGGGTTAGGTTCAGATTTGGGATTAGGTTTAGATTTGGGGTTAGGGGTTGGGGTTAGGTTTAGATTTGGGGTTAGGTTTAGATTTGGGGTTAGGTTTAGATTTGGGGTTTAGATTTAGGGTTAGGTTTAGATTTGGGCTTAGGGGTTGGGGTTAGGTTTAGATTTGGGGTTAGGTTTAGATTTGGGGTTAGGAGATGGGGTTAGGTTTAGATTTGGGGTTAGGTTTAGATTTGGGGTTTAGATTTGGGGTTAGGTTTAGATTTGGGGTTTAGATTTGGGGTAGGGGTTGGGGTTAGGTTTAGATTTGGGTTTAGATTTGGAGTTAGGTTTAGATTTGGGGTTAGGGGTTGGGGGTTAGGTTTAGATTTGGGGTTAGGTTTAGATTTGGGGTTGGGTTTAGATTTGGGGTTAGGGGTTGGGGTTAGGGTTAGATTTGGGGTTAGGTTTAGAATTTGGGGTTAGGGGTTGGGTTTAGGTTTAGATTTGGGGTTAGGTTTAGATTTGGGGTAGGGGTTGGGGTTAGGTTTAGATTTGGGGTTAGGTTTAGATTTGGGGTTAGGTTTAGATTTGGGGTTAGGGGTTGGGTTTAGGTTTAGATTTGGGGTTAGGTTTAGATTTGGGGTTAGGGGTTGGGTTTAGGTTTAGATTTGGGGTTACGTTTAGATTTGGGGTTAGGGGTTGGGGTTAGGTTTAGATTTGGGGTTAGGTTTAGATTTGGGGTTTAGATTTGAGGTTAGGTTTAGATTTGGGGTTTAGATTTGGTGTTAGGTTTAGATTTGGGGTTTAGATTTGGGGTTAGGTTTAGATTTGGGGTTAGGTTTAGATTTGGGGTTTAGATTTGGAATTAGGTTTAGATTTGGGGTTAGGTTTAGATTTGGGGTTTAGATATGGGCTTAGGTTTAGATTTGGGGTTAGGTTTAGATTTGGGGTTTAGATTTGGGGTTAGGTTTAGATTTGGGGTTAGGAGTTGGGGTTAGGTTTAGATTTGGGGTTTAGATTTGGGGTTAGGTTTAGATTTGGGGTTTAGATTTGGGGTTAGGGGTTGGGGTTAGGTTTAGATTTGGGGTTAGGGTTAGATTTGGGGTTAGGTTTAGATTTAGGGTTAGGAGTTGGGGTTAGGTTTAGATTTGGGGACTAGATTTGGGGTTAGGTTTAGATTTGGGGTTTAGATTTGGGGTTAGGTTTAGATTTGGGGTTGGGGTTGGGGTTAGGTTTAGATTTGGGGTTAGGGTTAGATTTGGGGTTAGGTTTAGATTTAGGGTTAGGGGTTGGGGTTAGGTTTAGATTTGGGGTTAGGTTTAGATTTGGGGTTAGGGGTTGGGTTTAGGTTTAGATTTGGGGTTACGTTTAGATTTGGGGTTTAGATTTGGGGTTAGGTTTAGATTTGGGGTTAGGTTTAGATTTGGGGTTTAGATTTGGAATTAGGTTTAGATTTGGGGTTAGGTTTAGATTTGGGGTTTAGATATGGGCTTAGGTTTAGATTTGGGGTTAGGTTTAGATTTGGGGTTTAGATTTGGGGTTAGGTTTAGATTTGGGGTTAGGAGTTGGGGTTAGGTTTAGATTTGGGGTTTAGATTTGGGGTTAGGTTTAGATTTGGGGTTTAGATTTGGGGTTAGGTTTAGATTTGGGGTTAGGGGTTGGGGTTAGGTTTAGATTTGGGGTTTAGATTTGGGGTTAGGTTTAGATTTAGGGTTAGGAGTTGGGGTTAGGTTTAGATTTGGGGTTTAGATTTGGGGTTAGGTTTAGATTTGGGGTTTAGATTTGGGGTTAGGTTTAGATTTGGGGTTAGGGGTTGGGGTTAGGTTTAGATTTGGGGTTAGGGTTAGATTTGGGGTTAGGTTTAGATTTAGGGTTAGGGGTTGGGGTTAGGTTTAGATTTGGGGTTAGGTTTAGATTTGGGGTTAGGGGTTGGGTTTAGGTTTAGATTTGGGGTTACGTTTAGATTTGGGGTTAGGGGTTGGGGTTAGGTTTAGATTTGGGGTTAGGGTTAGATTTGGGGTTAGGTTTAGATTTAGGGTTAGGGGTTGGGGTTAGGTTTAGATTTGGGGTTAGGTTTAGATTTGGGGTTAGGGGTTGGGTTTAGGTTTAGATTTGGGGTTACGTTTAGATTTGGGGTTAGGGGTTGGGGTTAGGTTTAGATTTGGGTTAGGTTTAGATTTGGGGTTTAGATTTGGGGTTATGTTTAGATTTGGGGTTTTGATTTGGGGTTAGGTTTAGATTATGGGTTAGGGGTTGGGCTTAGGTTTAGATTTGGTGTTAGGTTTAGATTTGAGGTTTAGATTTGTAATTAGGTTTAGATTTGGGGTTAGGTTTAGATTTGGGGTTTAGATATGGGCTTAGGTTTAGATTTGGGGTTAGGTTTAGATTTGGGGTTTAGATTTGGGGTTAGGTTTAGATTTGGGGTTAGGAGTTGGGGTTAGGTTTAGATTTGGAGTTTAGATTTGGGGTTAGGTTTAGATTTGGGGTTAGGTTTAGATTTGGGGTTTAGATTTGGGGTTAGGTTTAGATTTGGGGGTTAGGGGTTGTGGTT
Organism: Patagioenas fasciata; assembly: GCF_037038585.1. Classification (NCBI taxonomy): domain Eukaryota; kingdom Metazoa; phylum Chordata; class Aves; order Columbiformes; family Columbidae; genus Patagioenas; species Patagioenas fasciata. The sequence goes on from NW_027288623.1 coordinate 126,578, forward strand.
AGGTTTAGATTTGGGGTTTAGATTTGGGGTTAGGTTTAGATTTGGGGTTAGGGGTTGGGGTTAGGTTTAGATTTGTGGTTAGGTTTAGATTTGGGGTTTAGATTTGGGGTTAGGTTTAGATTTGGGGTTAGGGATTGGGGTTAGGTTTAGATTTGGGGTTGAGGTTTAGATTAGGGTTTAGATTTGGGGTTAGGTTTAGATTTGGGGTTAGGTTTAGATTTGGGGTTTAGATTTGGGGTTAGGTTTAGATTTGGGGTTTAGATTTGCGGTTAGGTTTAGATTTGGGGTTAGGGGTTGGGGTTAGGTTTAGATTTGGGGTTAGGTTTAGATTTGGGATTAGGGGTTGAGGTTAGGTTTAGATTTGGGGTTAGGTTTAGATTTAGGGTTAGGGGTTGGGGTTAGGTTTAGATTTCGGGTTAGGGGTTGGGGTTAGGTTTAGATTTGGGGTTAGATTTAGATTTGGGGTTAGGGGTTGGGGTTAGGTTTAGATTTGGGGTTTAGATTTGGGGTTTAGATTTGGGGTTAGGTTTAGATTTGGGGTTAGCTTTAGATTTGGGGTTTAGATTTGGGGTTAGGTTTAGATTTGGGGTTAGGTTTAGTTTTGGGGTTAGGTTTAGATTTGGGGTTAGGATTAGATTTGGGGTTAGGTTTAGATTTGGGGTTAGGGGTTGGGCTTAGGTTTAGATTTGGGGTTTATATTTGGGGTTAGGTTTAGATTTGGGGTTAGGGGTTGGGGTTAGGTTTAGAATTGGGGTTAGGTTTAGATTTGGGGTTTAGATTTGGGGTTAGGTTTAGATTTGGGGTTAGGTTTAGATCTGGGGTATAGATTTGGGGTTAGGTCTAGATTTGGGGTTAGGGCTTGGGGTTAGGTTTAGATTTGGGGTTAGGTTTAGATTTGGGGTTAGGGGTTGGGGTTAGGTTTA